>NW_020664562.1:37313635-37467105 GCF_002925995.2 Terrapene triunguis | reverse complement strand
TGTGTGTGTGTGTGTGTGTGTGTGTGTGTGTGTGTGTTGGGGGCGGGTCCTAACTTGGGAGGATGTCACAAGTGTTTCGTGGGGAGGTGGGGGTCCCAGGCCTGTTACAATGCAGCGTGTGTGGTGGGACCAGAGTTAGGTTTGTGACATCTGTGATGGCAGCACATTGAGCGCTGAGTGCCCCAGAGTTAGCAGGACATCCCCATCCCCAGGGTCTTTGTGAGGAAGGTTTGATACCTATAAGACATCACTGTGGAACCTGACTGGACCAACTTGTGCATGGACACAATGGTGATGGGGTCTTGTCTCTCTATTTTAAGTGCAAGTGCCAAAATGCACATTTATGTGAACATAATCCACGCACCAGAGTATTACCCTAGTAGAGACTTCAGTCTCCATTTTATTTTGTTGTCTTTCTAAACTCTTTGCCAGAAGCTGGGAATGAGCGACAGGGGATGGATCTCTCAATGATTACCTGTTCTGTTCATTCCTTCTGGGGCACCTGGCACTGGCCACTGTCAGAAAACAGGATACTGGGCTAGATGGATCTTTGGTCTGAACCAGTAGGGCCGTTCTTATGACTTTGGCTAGCTTCAACTTCCAGCTACTGGATCTTGTTATATCTTTGTCTGCTAGATTGAAGAGCCCTCTATGATCAAATTTTACAATTAGGGTATGTGTGTCTTTTAACTAGATGTCTGTAAATACCATTGTTATTGAGCTGCGCTTTTTCTGTTGATTTTCTGTGCACAAATAAGGATATCTGAGTCATTCATAAAAGAAAACTCTGATATTTATTCAGCTATATATCATTTTGTAGATGTACTTAAGCTATTATATTGTTAAGTGCCATAATATAGCATGGTGATTATAGGAATCTCCTTCATTGCATACTGTATAAACTAGTTCTGTGAGTTTGGCTTTCACAGGAACCTTAACCACATCACATATCTTAATATTGTTCTTTGTGTTTGTCATTTTGTAATGCCTTAAGGAGTCATTTACTTGCCAGAATAAATCTTGAGCTAAATAACTTGTTGCATATCCAGCTTCAAGGAACTGAAAGGTTAGAAGAAGATCTGGTCTTGTATTTTTCCAGTCCAATATGTGGTTTCTAGAAGCATTAAAACTGTGAAAAATCTGAACCCAAATACAAATGTACATAATGGTACATTTATGCTTCACCTGCCCAGTTCTCCATGCACAATGTATTGCTACTGGTACTTTATCAGTTGTTCTTTTATGAATACATACATGATATTTGGTACACCTCTACCTCGATATAACGCTGTCCTCGGGAGCCAAAAAAGCTTACCGCGTTATAGGTGAAACTGCATTATATCGAACTTGCTTTGATCTGCCGGAGTGCGCAGCCCTGCCCCCCCCCACGGAGCACTGCTTTACCGTGTTACATCCGAATTCGTGTTATATCGGGTCGCGTTATATTGGGGTAGAGGTGTATATTAAATAAACAGTTCTTCAAAAATGTTTCTGGCACGAATTGCCACACTAGAGTAGGCAGCATATACTTCTGATGCTTTGGCTGTTACTGCTGTTTCAAGGCGAGTTGCTGTAGTCACACGATATTCTGTTAGATAACAGCTTGGGGGTAACATTGTGACTCATTGCTTGTCAAGAAAAAGAATTCTAATTTTAATCTATGAGCGGCTGAAGTGTTTGTGCAAAAAGTAACACTAAGTATATGCTTGGTGCCTGGTGTTTGGAAGGGGACGGTAGTATGTGTCACCACAGTAACTCTCTGTGCTTTTGCTCAGCTGTTGGAATGATCTGAGTATCATAGCAATTAGAAAAAGGCCAAAGCCACAAAGTTCAGATCTAAGCAGACGTCCAGATCTGAATCTGGCTTGCCTAAAAGCTTGAGGATGCTTGGATCTGTAGTTTTTGTTCAGCCCATAATGGAAATAGGGCAGTAGCAAGTTTGGGGGGAGGTTGTTGAGATCCTGAATTTTTTGGTTGATCCTGATCATCATGTCTCTAATAACAGTTCATTTCTGTACTGTGAGATTCTCATTCTCTCTCTGCAAGACCTCTCAAGTAGCCTGGCTTGCACTGGGATTTCTTTGCATATCTATCTGCTCAAAAAAAAATCTCCATACAGTTCATAAGGGTGATGCTTCCAAATGCATAACTTAGTTCACAAAGAGAGAAAATATTAAAACCATAGTCACTGATTTTCTTCAAAAAGCCTTTTTTTTAAACCCTCAGGTCCCTTAGACATCTGTAGCTTTGCTATCTTTCTTGCATACTTTACCAACCTTCCTGTGTCGTATCTCAGCAATGCCTCTCCTCATTTGCTGGAAATTAAGTTTGCTTTCAGGCATAACTCAAACCCTCCAGACAGAGGAAATAACATGTTTAATAAAACCTTAAAATAAGAAGTGAAGGGAAAAGTCTCCTGTGTTCCTTGCCACCTTCGCATTGCCTGCAATGCTGTCAGTGATGCACCCACACAGCCTATAAGGGTTTCACTTCCAACTTCAACAGTCACGAAAAGAAATACTCACCCTAAACTTCATCCAACTCTCACTCTAATGTACAACCTTAACAGTGACCTCATGCCCTGTTGTATAACAGGTTGGCACATCTGATCAGCCTTCCTGTGTAGTAGCTCAGCAATGCCTCGCTTACTATTTATTTATTTTTACAGATGTCAAGAGCATGTTGTGCATTTTACAAGACAAATAGATAAAGGAGCTCCGCCCCCAAAAGAACTTACAGTCCATCCTTAGATAGGACAAGTGTAGGTAGCAGCCAGCTAAAGGGAAGGAGGAGGAGGACCGGGATTACAGTAAGGAAATCCTCCAGGTACTCAGGCAAGGTGGTTAAAATAAACGTTTTGGATTTTTTAAAACAATTATTATTGTTGTTTACTCACTTCCTGAATGAGGAGAGAGTAGTGGCTTGGTGGACCAGATTGGCCTACAATTATTCTGTCTACAATATTATAGCTTACAATTGGAGATATCACTTTTTTAGTTTAAATTTGAACACCAATTATAAACACTGATCAAACTTTTCAAGAATCAGTTTTATGAAATAAATACTGAAAAACCAGAAAGGGGCTTGGGGCCGGGCCGGAGGTGCTCAGCCGGGGTTGGGCCGGCGCGCTCGGCCGGAACCGGGGCCGCCGCCCTGGGGCCTGAGCCGGAGCGGCTGGAGCCGGGGGTGCTCGTCCGGGGCCGGGCCAGCACGCTCGGCTGGGGCCAGGGCTGGAGCCGCTGGGGCGGCCGGACACCGCTCAGCCTGGGCTGGAGGGAGCCGCTCGGCCAGGGCTGCGCCTCCCCGGAGCTCTCCTCTTCTCCCCCACCCCCCGCCCCAGCTTACCTGCTGCTGCCGCCCACCTGCTCCTGCTTCTTTTCAGACTTCCCGCGAAGATCTGATTTGCGGGAAGCGGGGGAGGGGGAGGAGCAGGGGGGCGGAGCATTCAGGGGAGGGGAGGAGGGGGAAGACAGCTGTGGGGCCGGACGGCGTGGTAAGGCTGCAGGGGCTACAGGGGATGGGGGGAGCAGGGAAGGGGCTTTGGCTGCCTGTCTATAAATAGACGACCGGGGGGAAATCCCGGACATTTTTAGATTTTTAGAAATCCCCCCCGGACGGCTATTTATAGACCAAAAAGCCGGACATGTCCGGGGAAAGCCGGACATGTCCGGGGAAATCCGGACATATGGTAGCCCTAACTATGGGATCAGTTACATGCACCCATTATTACTTCCTATTCATGATTCCTGTTTCAGTTGTGCATAGCAGCGATGTGGTGAGCACTTGAGTTTTCTATGGTTACATGCCATATGGGAATACAAACAAGAAATGAGATGGCTCCACAAAGGTGTTATACATATTTATTGTAATGTTTGTGTTTATTTCATTGCTAATGGAACGACTGATGTCTACTCAAATTTCTGCAGTCACAATTTAAGTAAACCTTTAGAAAAGAATGATCTACGAAGTTGCAGGACACTAAAGTAGCCAAAATCAACACTGCAAATAAAAAATATATATAGACCCCAAACGCACACCCGCATTAATAAACAGTAACGTTACTTTATCTCAAATCATAGTCACAGCCATTGATTTCAATGGGACTATTTGCATATAAGGGGAACACAATTTAGCCATGTATAATAACAATCAGGGTTTGACATAAACCTAAAAAAGCAAGAAAATACAGTCTGAATTTATCCTTAATTCATTTTGGTTTTGCTTGGATATTGCAGCACAGATGGTATTTACATCAGTCACATGGGTTCCAAAAAACCCAACCAAAACAGGCTGACCTGGTTATTTTGGGAGCTTATGAGGGGTGTCTCCTACTAAAATGTCCAAAGTGACTTCTACCACATGCTGCAACAGCCAAGTTATAAACCCATAAGAGAGTGGGTGTATAATGGAAACGGTGACAGAAGATTTTAAATAAACAACAAACTCCATTTTGCTCAACCTAGCAGTTTGAAAGTGGATGAGCTAAAGAAGTATTTCTCACAATGGTTAAGCTGTGAAATGTATTTGAAAGTGCAGGCCACAATCTTCAAACTTGGTTGCCTGAAATTAGGCACCTAAATAAGTGACCTGACTTCCCGAATTGTTGAGGATGCGTAACCTTGACTGATGTCTGTGGTTGGCTGCAGTGCGGATTATAGTTGCTGAGCTGAGCTGCATGCATTCTAAAGGGAAATATTACACTGCATATGGATAGCATAGTTCTTCAAGTCCTTCCCCATATTTGTACCTTCAAATGAGTATGGTGGGATTGGTATTCAGCTATTTCAGGCTTTCCTGGTACTTATTTCCTAACAGTAAACTTTGTACCATTCTGAAGTCAACTATTTTATGTGTATCTGTGTTAAAAAACTGTCTGTTATATCATCTTTCATACTAGACACGGCTATTAAAGCTGGGCCTGGGCTAGTTGGTTCAGTAATGCTGTTCAAGGATGTCTACTGGATTGTGTGCATTTCATCTACATTACATTATTCTATGCTAACATTGTGAGGATCGTCACTGGGGCTCAGCTAATCGAGATTAGTAAAAGGGAGTTGACCTTTATCACAACCCTGGAGAGAGGGTAGAGGAAAACCACGGGGCCTGGAGAAGTAACCTAGCAGCTCTGTATGGTATGTTGAGCTCAGCAAAGTTCAGACAGGAGGAAGAGAAAATATGTACAGTACAGGAAGGAGCTATGTTAACTTAGGGCAAAATCCTGCCCTATATCAGCAAAAGTGTATTTGTGAGTGAATTTGGAGGGCTGGAGCAATAGCAGCCACTCAGAGAGTTTGGGAGCCCTTCTGCTGATGCAGGACAGGATGTATTCCTGTGTCCTCTTGCTTTCTTTAATACATCTGTGCTTAGGGTGACCAGATGTCCCGATTTTATAGGGACAGTCCCAATTTTGGGGTCTTTTTCTTATATAGGCTCCTATTACCCCCACCCCGTGTCCTGATTTTTTTCACGTTTGATGTCTGGTCACCCTGTCTGTGCTGGAGAGAGAAGGCCTTGCCACAGGTTGAAACCTCAAAAATAAATGCAAAACTCTGCCTCCTGTATTTGAAAGTTTTATGCTATGCTCTGAAAATACACATCAGCAAATGTGCATGAAACAATGTGTTTTGTTCATAGCTTTGATGTGGAAAATGGCCCGTCACCAGGTCGCAGCCCATTGGACCCCCAGGCCAGCTCTTCTTCAGGACTTGTATTGCATACCACTTTTCCAGGCCACAGCCAGCGCCGGGAGTCATTTCTTTACAGATCAGACAGTGACTATGACTTATCACCAAAGACTATGTCCAGGAACTCCTCTCTTCCAAGTGAACAGTGAGTATGAATCCAATTTACATCATTCATCACAGTAATGAGACCAAGCACTTTACAAACATCTCTGTAATCTTCATAATACCTCAAAGAGGTAATTATGTATTTTATAGAGGGAGAACCTGAGGCAAAGTGGTTTTTATTAAACAACCCAGGCCAAATCAGGAGCTCATGACCCCCAGCTATGTGCGCACAAGGCTCAATGTTTTAGCCTATTAAATAAATGTTTCCCAGCTAGTAAAAGAGCATTGCAAATCAATGTTCTGAAATAGCGTTGTTGTTGTAGTCCCTTTACATGTTACTTGTATGAAAATTGGTTCTTTTTTTAATAGATGAGGTTCATTGTTATTTTCAGCCAAATTACCTAAATCACTTACCTTATATTTCAAATATATTCTTATGTTTTGATATGATACTTTATTTTTTTGTAATGTATGGTTAATATAATACAGTGAAGACCATGTTAGAAAACATGTATAGATGGATGGATAGACAGGATTGGTAAAAAAAATATGTCATGTAGATTAAATAGGTTTACTTGATTTGGGGTCTTTTAGTTAAAAGTGCACATTTTAACATTTTTCTGTTGGCTTTTTCTTGGTGGCTTGGTAGGAGACCACATGAGAGTGGAGAAATTGGCCTCATTAGACACACTTTCCATGCTTTTAAATGAAGGCAGGTAACCAAATCTATGTGCCAGTAATTATATTCCAGCAACTGAATGCCTCTTATTGGGCAAAGGCATCAATATTCATAACGTTTTATGGAGGGGAAAACTGAGAATTTTTCAAGTGAATTTAATTCTGGGGAAAGGTGCCAGAAATTGAAGATTCTTTCTATAGATCAGATGGAGCAAGAGGCTGCTGCAGTCTGTTTCCCCATGCAGCTCTCCTCAGCAGGAACTGTCTCAAGGCAGCTCAGCTACTGGAGGGTAGTTCATTCTTCATGTCTAATCAGTTTTTAGTCTCGTTACAGAGACTACCAAGGCTGTGCTAACTAGTGCCAACCGTGAGGGCAGGTTTTATGATAGAACTCCTGTTTGAGACCGTGAACTCATTTCATGGGTCAGTTAAGCAACCACTCAATGGTGGTTATTGAAGACGAGATTGGATCTGCTGACCTTGCACACAGTGTCTATATCCAGTTACCAGTTGGCATTAATTTATAAAATAGGTGGTGTTTTCATAAGAAATGGTCTCATAATTAGAAATGGGAGACAGTAAATAGGTAAAGTATAATGGATTATAGTGTGTTTTTGTTTTTCATGAGTGTGAAGGATCTCTCAGACTTCTGTAGCAATTTAATGGAAGCTTATAGGATTTTTATAAGCATTTCTAAAGGGCCTTGTGGAGTACCATAGTAATTACTAGCGGTGGGGCTATATAAACCTTAGACACAAAAGTTTCAAAATTAATTAAAGGGATTGGGCCTTTATTTCATTTCTAAATATTAACCTATTGCCTATTTTAGAGCAGAATTAAGCCCTATTCAGTCCTAAAATATTGGTATTAATGCACACACAGGAAGTTATGTATAAATGCCATGACCTCAGAAAATAAGAACGTTGGCTATATGTGGTGTTATCAGGAACATGTATAAATTCAAAATGTCAGGCATGGGCTCTTAATGTGAGAGCAAATAAATTTACAAATTAAGAACAGTACTTATTCTCCATTAAATTCAAAATCTGTCTTTTTTCTCTAAAAACAAAGTTAAATAGATTATTATATGAATTATAAATATTTTATAGTGTAATAGAAATCTAAAAGTTAGCAAGATGGCCCAGCTATCATGAGAAATACCTACCAAAAAATCTCTAGCTATAGTTAGCATTTAGCAAATATTTACATAAGAGACTGTAACATCTCTAAATTATGTAAATAATATATTATAAGCTAATAATATGTTTTACATTTGACAAAAATTATAATTATCTGCTGAAGCAAAAGGATTTGTTGTAATGGCTAAGGTCAATCAATGCAAATCTGCATACTAAAGTATGTGTACTATAAAAAGCGTGGTATGATATGTACTCAACTGGATAAAATGCTCAGTACATATTTAGTTGATTATAAATACAAATACATAATATTTACCAACCCCCTCCCCCCCCCACCAAAGATAGTAATGCATTTTGCACAGTACATATTCTCTAATCTTCTATGATGAAAATCCACAAACAAGAAACAATGTTTAAATAACATTAAAGGCTGTGACACGAATCAACAAAAGCCAGGAAATTCAAAGATGACCTTTACTCAGACTGTTATGCTTTTTTTTCCATCACAGTATGAGTGAGCCACCTTAACCTTGAATTTCCTGGCATTTATTGCCTTGTGTTACCAAAACTGAGCAGTTGTTCCAGCTTCAGTTGTTTTTTGTCTATGAACATGCACTGTGACTAGGGGACCTTTCCATCAGGAGCAACCTTTTATGTAATTTAAAGAAACAGTATGTGTAGTAAAGATTTATTTTTGAATAGTGGGGCTATATGAGAAAACATTGCATTGTAAAATGCTCTTTTTCCAATTTGAAATTAAACTGTATTTGATATAAATATTTATATTTGCTCATAAATATTAAGGAGCCAGTTTTTAGTTCCAGCCTTGAGTTTTGCTTACACAAGTCAGGCAGTTGAGTACCCAGCTTCCCAAGTTGAATATGCATATATTGTGTTTGTGTGCACTGAATGGATGCCCACCCACTTTAGTAGATACATCCATTTGCTAGCAAGCAAAAGTTGCAGCATAAAATAAAAGGCTAGCATAATGCTTGGTTTGGCTGACTGTACATTAGTGATTACATTCTGTGCAGAATATTTATATCATATAATTTGATGAGTATGTGTATGTACTGTACTAAAATACTGATAATTATTCTCTAACATATGATTCACACTTTTTTTTCATTTATTTTAGACATGGAGATGACTTGATTGTTACACCTTTTGCACAGGTAAATTTCAAATAGTCTCTATGTTTATACTATACATTGATAAATTGAATGGAATAGAAAGTTGTCCTTCAGCATCTTTGCTCCTATATTAATATATATATTGAAAATTTGCACGTTTGTAAAAAAAAATTTTAATAGTATATGTTTTTGTTTACTTTAGGTCTTGGCAAGTTTACGAAGTGTGAGAAATAACTTTACTTTATTGACAAATTTGCAAGGAACATCAAACAAGTAAGCTTTCTGCTTTTAATTACATTTGTTTTTAAGTACAATATATACATGTTGGGCCATATTTTCAATCTGAATTCAATCCAGTTTCTATTTGTTCAGGCACAATTTTCCACCTGCTAAGAACTGTGACTGTAGTTTTGTCCATGGGATGAACTTCAAGAAAAATATTCATATTTAGATCATAACCTTTTTGGTCCAGGACTGTCTATTACTCTTTGCCTGGTGCAGGGGGACCCAAATTCTTGGTTGGTCCCCAGGCATTACTGTAATAAACATAATTACTACTACTAATATGTCTAACTACTAATATCTGTGCTTGTTATTCAGTGCATATACAAAAATGAACATTAGTGTGGAAAATTGGCCCATTGTGAGAGAACATACTCATGCCTCTGCATTAAATACTAACATTTAGAAAATTACCCGTTAGCTCATTTGTATGGTACTTCAAAACTTAGCTACTAGATGGCGAACTTCACTGTAATTTATGTCAAATAAAATTGTACAAATTATAAATCTCAGGATGATAAAATTACTGGCAGTACATTTGGGGATATATTTTATTATGGCATTTACATTTCCTAGTATTGATTGTATATGAATATTGATATTTGAAAACCAGAAAATCTGATTATAATTAATGGTGAACAAAATGCAAAGAATTCTCCTATCTGGTGCAGATAAGTCTCTAAAATCGGAATGCAAATAGAAAGCTTATCAGCACCTTTGGAAGTTCTGTTCCTCTTCTTTGTGTCCCATCCTTGGTCATTCCTTCTCCATCCATTCTTGCAGATCAGTTGATTCCTTCCCTTTTATTTTCATTTCTTCCCCTTTCCCAAACCTGCCTGCCTGCCATCACTGCCTCTCTTCATCTGAAAACAACGTATTGGCTCTCAGGGAGAGTAGGAATTAAAACCTGAGCTGAGCTGAATGGGATCAGGTGATGGAGCAGCTGGAGCTGATGGCCCTGTGTGTGTGTGTGTGTGTGTGTGTGTGTGTGAAGAGAACAGCCTTGGAACAAAGCAGCCCAGGAGCCACTTCTGCTTTAAGAGGGAGAAGAAGGGATTCAGGAGCGGAGCAGCCCAAACAATATTAACTGTCCGTTCCAGTAGGGAAGTAGGGGGAAGGCAGAAAAGTACTGCTGCTCTTTGGTCAGGCTGGAGCGAGGGCACAGAGTGGCTGAAGATAGAGCAATTCCCAGGAAAGGAGAGACAGAGCCTAGAAAGATATCCCAGTAAGCCTGCAGAGCCTACCTCTTTTTTTTTTTTTTTTTTTTAAGCTTCTGCCTGTTATTTCCAACAGCAACAGCAGAGAGCACCAGTGTGATTCTTCCAGCACAGGGGACTGTTTTTCTCTCCCCATCCTACCTTGAACCGATCCATTATTTAATGCTGCCCCTGGGAAGAGCTTGGTCTTTGAGAGGAGGGGGAAGTCTGTACAGTGAGGAGCCTGAGCTCTGGGACCTGCATTCTAGGCTATCACAGGCTGATCCCAGGCCCTCCTCTCCTTTCCTTTTCCCCTGCCCAGGAGGCAAAGAACAAGCCTTTTCCCAGAGTGCCAGCCTTGAGGAGGAAGAGGAGAAAGCTCCTGGCCTCAAGGAGAGTGGGAGAGAAGAACCCACTGGTTCCTGGTGGGGCAGAATCTCCAGAGAGAGAGGGGCTGGATATAATTGGGGACAGAGGGGAATGCTGAGTGATGGTGAGCAATTGTGAAGGGGCAACTAATGGACTTGAGTGATTTGTGGGACAGTCTGGGGAGCAAGAGGAAGTGATGCTGCACACTAGTGTCTTCAGAAAGAGAGAACCATGCACTGGAAAGTGCTCCTGGGACTGACCTCTGATCCCACCTACTCTCTGCCCCTGACTGAGCTAACTCTTCATCTGTCTGCAATGCTGCCCCTAACTTAGTAACCCTACCTGGCATGATAAACAGAAAAAAAGGTTAACTAGGAGGGGAGGAAGAAATAATATTTATAAACTAGCATTTTAAAAAGATGAGTTATCATTCAGTTTGCCATTCTGGATTTCCCAGCCTTTTATTAGAAGCACAATATGCTGTTTCAGACCAGACCCATTAGTCACATTTGACTAATCTGTAGGACCGACCAATATCATTTTCAGTCATTTATTAAAGAAACTGCTTCTCTATACACACACACACACACACACACACACGAGCTAGAGAGGCAGTTTCATTAGTACATGACTGAAAACGATACATAATATAAGATGAAAATATGTTTACAAGTAAAATCCAGAGTAGTGCGTACAATAAACTTAATTTTAAATCTAAAGTGCTCAGCATGTTCATTTTCATTTTAAGATTTTTTTTTTTCTGATGTGGAGTAGAAAGCATTGGAAACAAGTAAAATGTTCTTTTAACTCCCTTGTCCTGAACATTTTCTATCTTGCTTAGCCTTTTATATTGCCACAGTTATAGTGATCATTTGTTTCTGTGTTCTGCTTTGAAATAGCCACTTCATATGAAGTCACCATTAATATCACTTCTGGGTTAGTCAGGGTTATCGTTGAAAAGTACTATCTGGTAGGTCCTTGGAATTTTGCTCTTGACATTGTCTGTTTTAGGTGACACCTATTAAGTTTCTCTAACATTTTCTGACAAAATGTCCCACTTTCATTTGCATATAACTTTGAAAACTTTAATCTTCCAGAGTAAAATTTTCCATGCTTTGTCTGCCTCGGTGGTATTTTTTTTTTTTTTTTAAGTTTTTAAAGTTTTTAAACAAGCCATTTTCCAGAGGGAGGGTAGTTAAAAATCGATAGTTCTGGTTAGGTTTTAAAAAAAGGTTTCAGATCATTTTTTGAACAGCTGTAGCGTCTCAAAGGTTGGGAGTCGCAATCTGCAGTTTGGCAGGGGTGGTAACCTTGAAGTCCGAGAGGTGTCTTTCCTTGTTCCTGTGAATACAGACTGGTCTGTTATAAACCATGGAAAATCATTATTTGCACAGCTAAAATAGAACGCCTTCGCTTAAAACATTATATATCAAACACTCCAAATTGGTGGCTGTGTGTGTTCACTTCTCAGGACCTGTGTACTTCCTGCATTGTTTCCAAACAACTGCACAAAACGGGACATAGGCAGAATGCATCCAGATCCTTTGTAGTATAAACTTGAATTCTATATCCGGGATGGGTCAGTATTACAGAGCTGTAGGTCTCTTTTTCATCAAACTTAGGTGGTTTGCCTTTCCACCACTAGGTTGTGATAGAGGCCAGGACGAAAATAACATGGAGTTGTGCCGGTTACACGGGGAAGCAGAATTATGATGATTTTGCAGGGATAGTGACTGTCCCCTTAATTAACAGGAATTTACCCCTTTTCAAAGAGGGTTGTGATTTGGGGGCAGATTTTCCAATGAACTCAGGAGTCAGATTTTCAAGTGCTCAGTACCGACAGTTGGGAGCAGATTTTCAAAATAATTCAGCATCCAACATACTCCCCAAAATGCTGAACTCTTCTGAGAGTCTAGTTGCATATTTAAATTCCCCACAGGGGAGCTGAGCTCTTGAAAATCTGACTCTGTTTTGTGGGTGCTGAGCCCTTCTGGAAATTCTGGTTGTAGGAATTAATTTGGTCCCTCCTTGCCTCTGGAGTACTAGGTGACATTGGCTAAAAATGACTCTTTCCATGGGCTTGTCTTCACTACCCGCCCGGATCGGCAGGTGGAAATCGATCTCTTGGGGATCAATTAATCGCGTCTCGTCGGGACACGATAATCGATCCCCAAATCGACGCGCGTACTCCACCAGCCCAGGTAGGAGTAAGCGCCGTTGACGGGGGAGCCGCGGCGGTCGATTTGCCGCCATCCTCACAGCGGGGTAAGTCAGATCAGATACGTCGAATTCAGCTACGCTATTCCCGTAGCTGAATTTGCGTCTCTGAAATCGATCCCCCCCCCCCCGCCCCGTAGTGTAGACGTAGCCCATGTATACTTTGGAAAAAGATCACACCATTTCGCTCTAATGTGAACCTTGCCAGGTCATCTAGCTCTTCGCGACCTCCAGAGTTACCTAGATCTTTTTGACCTGCAGATTGGATTACAGTAAGATGCCCTACTTGGGGAGCTTGAAGCTATAACTGCAGCTGAATGAAGCAGCTCACTTGTGTTTTTAGCTTCAGGGAGCTCACTACACTAGTCTGGGCCAGCTCCAGGCACCAGCCGAGCAAACTCGTGCTTGGGGTGGCGGATTCTACAGGGCGGCATTCCGCCCAATCCTAGGGCGACACGGCCGCTTTTTTTTTTGTTCGCTGATCCGGGTTCGCCGATCCGGCCGCCCTGTAGAGGGTGGCAGCGTGGAGGAGGGGAGCGCCCTGCTGGGAGTGGGCTGCGCGCTTTGTCTGCCCCAGCCGGTGCCAAGTCTGTAGCAAGCCCGGCAGAGCAGCCCGTGTCCTTCCCTCCCTGCCGACTGAAGCGGCGCGGAGCCCTCCCGGCAGGTGGTGCGGCAGTCAGGGCCGCAGGGCGAGCGCCCCGCTGAAGCCCTGGCTGCCCCCCTTCTCTCTCTCCCCCTTTCCCTCCCCCTCCCCCCCGCTATCTGGGGCACGTCTCCAGCGCAGGGAGTCCCCCTGCACCTGCGCTCCGGCCACCCCACGGGTTTTTTTTTTTTTTCTTCCCCCCCCCCCCCCGCCCCCCGCGCTTTTTTTTTTTTTTTTTTTTTTTGCTTGGGGTGGCAAAAAAGCCAGAGCCGGCCCTGACACTAGTGCTCCGAAGACAGCACTGTCTCCTTATTTGCTTCCAGGTGGAGTTTAAGGTGTGGAAAGTAATCTTTAAAGCCATATAAGGCTTGTATTTCCCAAGAGACAGATCTTGATTCAGGAGTTCTGTGCCCCCATTTCTTGGAGAGAACCCGAGTTTTCTGACCTTCAGGGCATTTCTGAGCTAGTGGGATGATTGTGGCAAAGGTAGTGTGGGATGATGGTACTGATCTTTTTGTAGCTAACTGGTGTATGTTCTGTTCATAATTTATGTATGTGTAGCTGGAAGGCATGAGATGTGTGGATTTTTTAAAACTAAAAAGAGAGAGATTCCAAATTCTTCATCAACCACTAATTTCACTTTGCAGTGTTTTGGGATTCTAATGAGCATGAAAGGTATTTCATACCTGAAGAAGAAGGCAAACCACATTGTTTAATGATAATACTGTATAAATGTTTTATTCTTTATTCCTCCACAGGAGGTCTCCAGCAGCGAGTCAGCCACCAGTCTCCAGAGTTAGCCTGCAAGGTATGAATGTGATTTGTAATCACTGGAAAGTTTC
The DNA here is from genome assembly GCF_002925995.2 of Terrapene triunguis. NCBI lineage: Eukaryota > Metazoa > Chordata > Testudines > Emydidae > Terrapene > Terrapene triunguis. Next base: position 37,452,817 of record NW_020664562.1, on the reverse strand, counting down.
AAAGTAAACTGTGTGTCCCGTGTTATATATCATACTGTTAAAACTGTGATCTCTTATTTTATAAGATATCTTGCCTGATTCTCCTCTCTCACTGATATAAATTAGATATACCTAATCAGGCCTATTTTATATATATATATATATATATATATATATAGTCTTGTTCTTATTTTTACCCTTTATGTGCAAGAAGAACATTGTAATTTTGGGCGGCCAGCCACGGCTGCAGAAGGTAATTAATTTGTTATCCTTAGGATTCCCTATTCTATATAGGCCTGGACAGGCCCTATATGACAAAACTTAAACAGGCTCAGACATAGCTATATATTTTACATTTGTTTTAATTTCAGTTTATTTCCATTGGAACTGCATAAGAGCTAAAATCAAAAGTTAAATCCTGAAGACCTTTTTCAGGCAAAATTCCTATTGTCTTCATTAGGATGTTCTGAAATGTTTTAAAAAAATCATTTATTCAGTGACAAAGAGAGAGAGTGCATGCCAGTGGATTGAATTAATTCTTATTAATTAATTCTTATTAATTAATTCACTGGGACCAGATGGTATTCACCCAAGAGTTCTGAAAGAACTCAAATGTGAAATTGTGGAACTATTAACTATGGTTTGTAACCTGTCCTTTAAATCAGCTTCTGTACCCAATGACTGGAAGATAGCTAATGTAACGCCAATATTTAAAAAGGGCTCTAGAGGTGATCCCGGCAATTACAGACTGGTAAGTCTAACGTCAGTACTGGGCAAATTAGTTGAAACAAGAGTAAAGAATAAAATTGTCAGACACATAGAAGAACATAAATTGTTGGGCAAAAGTCAACATGGTTTCTGTAAAGGGAAATCGTGTCTTCCTAATCTATTAGAGTTTTTTGAAGGAGGTCAACAAACATGTGGACAAGGGGGATCCAGTGGACATAGTGTACTTAGATTTCCAGAAAGCCTTTGACAAGGTCCCTCACCAAAGGATCTTATGTAAATTAAGTTGTCATGGGATAAGAGCGAAGATCCTTTCATGGATTGAGAACTGGTTAAAAGACAGCGAACAAAACGTAGAAATAAATGGATAATTTTTCAGAATGGAGAGGGGTAACTAGTGGTGTTCCCCAAGGGTCAGTCCTAGGACCAATCCTATTCAACTTATTCATAAACTGGAGAAAGGGATAAACAGTGAGGTGGCAAAGTTTACAGATGATAGTAAACTGCTCAAGGTAGTTAAGACCAAAGCAGACTGTGAAGAACTTCAAAAAGATCTCACAAAACTAAGTGCTTGGGCAACAAAATGGCAAATGAAATTTAATGTGGATAAATGTAAAGTAATGCACATTGGAAAAAATAACCCCAACTGTACATACAATACGATGGGGGCTAATTTAGCTACAACTAATCAGGAAAGGGATCTTGGAGTCATCGTGGATAGTTCTCTGAAGACGTCCACTCAGTGTGCAGCAGCAGTCAAGAAAGCAAACAGGATGTTAGAAATCATTAAAAAAAGGGATAGAGACTAAGACGGAGAATATCTTATTGCCCTTATATAAATCCATGGTACACCCACATCTTGAATACTGCATCCAGATGTGGTCGTCTCATCTCAAAAAAAGATATACTGGCATTAGAAAAGGTTCAGAGAAGGGCAACTAAAATGATTAGGGGTTTGGAACGGGTCCCGTATGAGAAGAGATTAAAGAGGCTAGGACTTTTCAGCTTGGAAAAGAGGAGACTAAGGGGGGATATGATAGAGGTATATAAAATCATGAGTGGTGTGGAGAAAGCCAATAAGGAAAAGTTATTTACTTGTTCCCATAAAAGAACTAGGGGACAGCAAATGAAATTAATGGGCAGCAGGTTTAAAACAAATAAAAGGAAGTTCTTCACATAGCGCACAGTCAACTTGTGGAACTCCTTGCCTGAGGAGGTTGTGAAGGCTGGGACTATAACAGGGTTTAAAAGAGAACTAGATAAATTAATGGAGGTTAAGTCCATTAATGGCTATTAGCCAGGATGGGTAAGGAATGGTGTCCCTAGCCTCTGTTTGTCAGAGAGTGGAGATGGATGGCAGGAGAGAGATCACTTGATCATTACCTATTAAGTTCACTCCCTCTGGGGCACCTGGCAGTGGCCACTGTTGGTAGACAGGATATTGGGCTGGATGGACCCTTGGTCTGACCCAGTATGACCATTCTTATGTTCTTAAACACATGTAGTTTATTGTCTGAATTACCTCAAAGCAGTGTTCAGACTTAGAGAATATTATAGAAGTTTCATGGACACAATGATTCATGACTGTTGAAGATGGATGCCCCATTTGCTGCTGTTGTAGGTAATTGTTACTGAACGCTGCAACTTCTTGCTACAGAGTAACAGCCCCTACATTAGCAAAAGGTTTCATTTAGCCGTTACTGTCAGGGCTGACCCTAGGCATTTTGCTGCTCTGTGTGTTCACCTCTCTTTCCCCACCCTCCACTAATCCATCTCTTGAATCCCACCCCAAGTTTTATAGGGTTATTTGACATTTTCCCATTAATATTTCTCTGATTGTGGTTTTAGATTCACTTGTTCCCCTTTATGTATGTATGTTTCTTCTTTTTCCCTTTTCCTTCACTCTTTCTTGGTGAATCTTTTCCTCCTTTTTGTCTTCCTGTTTTCCCCTCAGAAAAATTTCCCTTAGTGTATACTTTTCCATCACTGCGATTCCCTCTGTCCATTCCACTTTTCCCAGGTTTTGTTTTTACCAGTCTCTCTGCCTGCCTCTCTCTCTCTTCTTCTCGGTCACTGCCTCCTTTCTTTTTTTCACTTTCCGGACGTTCCTATTATATATCCTAACTGTTCCCCTTCACGTGTACCCTGTCACTCAGACTTGTGCACACATGCTTCTTCCCCCTCAGAGACCAACACAGAAGGGTTCTGGGTTCTCTTTGGTCTTGGAGGGGAATAATATTAAGCCAAGTCTCCAGAAGGAGTGCACCAATCAGGGCTCAGCTGAGCTCACACTGCCAGGGTTAGTCTTACCACACAGAGCAAAGTGAGTCCCAATCAATAGTTCAGCACCTGTTCTACCACAGTCTCTGCTGGGGTTGAGGGCAGGTGGGAGAGGAGTGTGCAGTGGCTGCTTTGTGGCAAAAGAGGAGCAGCAAAGGGAGGCAGAGGGCGAGAACAATCCTTGTGGGTGACAGGAGAGCAACAGAACGTAGGTGAAGAAGCAGAGAGAGGGATCAGCTACTGGGGTGTGGGAGGCAGAAGGAGGAAGCTGCATCTTGAAGGGGATTTGTTTATTTTTGCCAGGTTTGTTTATTGTCTATTTCCCCCCACACACACCCCATGTTGCCAATGGAAGCAGCAGCATGGTGCACCTGTAGGGCAGGGACAGCCCTGTTTGCAGCATATGAAGCTTTATTTCCTACCAATAAACAGATGTGGATGTGAAACTATTCATTCATAAAATTTTATCTTCTCATTTTCAGTAATTATGCGCAAGGAGTGACTGCTAAAGGGTGATTTTCATATTGGGTGCTATTCAGTCGCGGCTGGATTAATAGCTAACATAGTCATTTGATTTTTCCTAAACTGATCCATATTTTGTGATATCAAAATATTTATTATATTGGAGACTCTTCTGGTAGGTTAGTCAAAAAATAACTAACCCCTCTAATGCGAAAGCCTCTAATGCAGTGTTCACATATCATCTTAAACTCCTCATTTGCTCACTGTCATATTCTCAGCATTCAGATAGGATTAAGAGGAACACAATTCACCACTTTTATCTGTAAATTATGATTTTAGTAGGATTTTTGTCTCATATGCCTTATGAAAAAGTCCTGTGCAATTTAATAGAGAATGATAACCTTACCATAGAATTTTTGTATACCACTTAAAGAATTTTACAGCAAGGATATCATTCTCTGTTCAATTCTGTACATACTGTATTTAGAGTAATTTCTATAGACCCCTATTTCTGCATTTACAGAGAAATTATAGGGATTTGCACAGTTGCCAACTCTTGAGATTTTATCATGAGCCTCATGATATTTGGCATTTTGCTGAAAGCCCCAGCACCTTGAATCATGTGATTTTTATGAATCTCTCTGCTCTTTTTTTTTTTAATTTTTTTCTTTTTTTTTCCCTTGGCCTTCGTGGTTCTGGAGAAAAGCATGAAAACATGAACACTAAAAACCTCAAAAACCAGAAGACAAATGAAAAAAGACCCAAAATTTATTATTTTTAAACCTGTCTCATGATTTTTGAATACTTGGGGTTGGTAATACTGATATTACTACATTTATCTTGCATTCAGATAACTTATGCTAGACATAAAAGCATATCTTGGTATTTATCCATGATATGAAGGCGACATGCATTTCATCATCAGTATGTGGATTTATTTTTATCTTAGTATTACAAAACGGCAGTGAAGCAAAATTGTGCCTCATTTTAGTGTTTAGGGCCTGTGGTTGAGCAGTGAGCACCCCCCGGCACATTGGAAAGTTGTCGCCTGTAGCTCCAGCCCCGGAGTCGGTGCCTATACAAGGAGCTGCATATTAACTTCTGAAGAGCCGCATCTGGTTCTGGAGCCACAGGTTGGCCACCCCTGGTTTAGAGAGAGGGGGATTAATCCTTCTCTTAGATGGATCATAGATTAGAATGGCACCCAGAGGGTTTATTGTCCATGTTTCCCATGTAAACTCTGTGGGTTGAATCCTAGCGCTGCTGAAGTCAAGTGGAGTTTTGCCTTTGACTTCAGTGGGGCCAGGATTTCATCCCATATTGCTTAGTGCTTATGCCATAGGTTTTACCAACTTTACCCTAGCTGCCCTCCCCTACAATCAGATAAGTGAAGTGAAGATAGAGTAGAGATTAGGTAAGTAAATTAAATAGTATTTTTAGGGCAGCATTCTTGAGTAGGGAGACTTCATTAGATTTTATTTGGTTTCCATGCAGGTGTAACACCGACAGACTCCGGTTGTTGTCAGGCGGGATCGAACCTGGGACCTCTGGAGCTAAATAAATGAGCCTCTACTGCATGAGCTAAAAGCTATATGGCTGTTAGATCAGGCTGTGTAGCAGACTCATTTTCTCTCTCTCGCTCTCTTGTGTCTCAGTGCCACTAGATAGGACACATCACACTCAGAAGGTGTGTGGGTTACACCAGGACTTTGTACCTCATATAAAGACTTCCAGTCATACATTCTGGTTTTAAGCTATGAGAGACAGAAAGAGTGGACTCATAAAAAATATTAATTTTCATTTTGTTAGTCCCCTTTCCAAAGACATCTGTGCAACTGTTTACATGAATTCGTCCAAGTCAAATAGATCTGACCAGGTACAGAAACTGGTTCTGTAATCTTTCATTGGCTTTTGTGTATTGAAGGACACAGAGTAGTTGGCAAGACTTCTCCCAAATATGCCCCTTCCTATTAATTTCATAACACTACTCCAGTATTATCCAAACTAAATGAAGTTTCAGAGTCTCTCTCTCCCCTCCCTCTGTCCTTCTCTATGACCATCTGATAGTCCCCTTTTCCTCAACTTCTCTATGATCCTCCAGAGCCGCCATTCTTCAGATAAGCCCCAGTTCCTTCCCATCCTGTGACACTCCAGTAGGACACAAATCCCTCATTGCCTCAGGCTCAAACCTCTGATAGATCTGCCCCACCTCCCAATCCGGTGCAACTCTTAACTTTGATGATCCCGTTTCTTAGTTATGCTCTCTGTGTTAAATGCACCCACTAATCAATGCGGCCCAGTGTCCATAGCCATAATACATAATTCAACACCATCTAATCTTTGGCTAAGCAGCTCATCTTTATTATCATTGGACTGGGATTCTGAGGGGCTGCTTATGCTACTTTAGCCACAGTTGATTTTGGTAAATTATGCCCTGGACTTGTAGCCTCCCTGTACCTCATGTGGAAAGTGTAAGGGAATGGCATTGGAGTGGAGAGTGTTGACTAACAAATGCTCACATGCTTTCGTCAGACATATGCCTAACTAAAAGGGGCAGAATAGGGTGTCCATAGTGTCCTTTATCCTACACGAATGTACGAATGTCACATATCCCAAAACCAGCCTGAATTCTGATCTCATTTAACTGCTGCACTGAAAGTGATCAGCAGTTAGTATTCCCACTTTGCTGTCCATACTGTCTGCTTGTCTTTCACCATTCCACTGATGGCTACTATATAGCCCACATCCTACCTGAAGTTTGCATTGATTATTGCCTCACAATACCCACCCATATGCACTATTACATACTGTCAAGTATCGGGGGTAGCCGTGTTAGTCTGTATCTACAAAAACAACAAGGAGCCTGGTGGCACCTTAAAGACTAACAGATTTATTTGGGCATAAGCTTTCGTGGGTAAAAACCTCACTTCTTCAGAAAACTCATGCCCAAATAAATCTGTTAGTCTTTAAGGTGCCACCAGACTCCTTGTTGTTACTGTTACATACTGTAACTCTTTTAACTCTAGGGGGGAAATCTAATGCCCGTTGGATATTAAGTTTCTTTATTTTTCCAGAGTGGTCACACCTTTTGCCTGAAAAGGGCTGTAATTTGAAAGATATGAAAGGGAGAGTTCCCTATCTGAACACTTCTGATGAGGTGCCAGCTGTATTTCTTATGTCTCCTGAAAGTTTCACAGAGGGAAGCTGTAAAGCATTCTGCCTGCATTTAGCCTGTGCTGTATCCTTAGAGATAAAAAATGTAATTTTAAATCAAAATTTGTTTATATATTTAAGGTTAGATGTTTATTATAGATCTGCCATTGTCATACTTCGATTCATGGATTCAGCACCCATCAATTGACGTCAGTAAGAACATCTCACATTCATTTCCTTTTGTCATTAGCAGCGTGATTTATATCCTGTTATGAAAAGTACAAAATACATGGTTTAAAGCAACCTAGTATAAATTAATGAAATTATCCTTGAGCTGTGGATAATTTCAAGGATAACATGCCAGTTGTGGCCAAAAATGGAAGTTTACAGGATTTGGCAATTGTTTAAAATAAAGGACCAAATTCATCCCTGGTGTGTTCCCAGGGAAATGCACCAAGGATGATTTTGGCCTAGTGTGGAATGAATAAACTATAACAAATTATGCAGTTTGTTTTTTGTCTTTGTTTTTCTCTAGACCATGAAAAGCCTGGCCACAGCTTATATACGACAAACCACTAAATGCTGATAGTGATGTCACTGTCAATTTCAAACTTTTCTTAACGTTATAACCACAGTCATAAAAGGAAGAGCAACACATAGTGAACATCCTGTGTTTTGTCTTTGGTATCAGCTTAAGCAAATCGGGCAGATTTTTCCTGTTATTTGGTTATAACTGCAGATTATGGGACCAGATAGATTTTTTTTATGAATTTAAATAAAAAATTTTAAAATTAAACGTGACTGTAGCAGAAACAACAAGAACAACCCCAAAACCCAAATCCATCATTGGCACAGTTATTTCACAATTAGAAATGAGAACAGTTTAAGGCAACAAACCTTCTGTGCAATGCATATTAATACAAGCAGTACCCAATTGCATTTTTTAATTATGTAGAAGCATGTTAATGTGATCTCAACTGCATTCTGTAAATTCACTTGTTTACAATGATCTTATTTCCGATGTTAAAACTACCTAATTTGTTGGTGTGATTTATTACCCAGGTGTGGCAAAATTGCTGCTGCACCACACTGTCTCATCCCCCGCCTCAAGTGTCTGTATGTGGCATGCAACAGCTGTGCCTCAGTTTCCCCATGTGGCCTTTGACCTGTTTCAGCCATTGACATGACCTGGCTCTCCGGACAAACTAGGTAATGGAGTCCAGCGCTATTCAAGATCTCAGACTTAAAGTCAGACAGAAAATAGCAAAACAACTGAATATTCAGCCCACCTGAACTCAGCTCGTAGCCGCCTTCTTTGCAGGCTAGCCCCAGCTTCAAACCATCCTAACACTGACCCAGGTTTGTTGGTTTCACTCCCACCACTTCGGGGTGTCACTCTCTCCCTCTACCCAGGGTTTCAGGTAGACTACAGTCCCTGATTGGCCCCTATCACCAGCTCAGGACTCAGCTTCCCAGGCTTCTCCCAGCCCAAGGGAAAGCTCCCAGGTACCCAATGCCAGGTTTACAATGGCACCAGTGGCACCCTGGAGCCGGGCCCATGCTCAGAAGTGGCTCTGGCCTGCTCCGCTTGCACTGTGCAGAGACCCCACCAGCACGCTGCCTCCTTCCTGCTCATCACTTGCTCCTCTCAGCCTGCCCACCGGCTGACCGAGCACTCCTCTCTGCCTCCTGGCTGAACCCCAGTGCACCTCCGGCTCCGGGCAGTCTCTGCTTCCCACCACCTGTGGGGCTCCGCCTGTCTCCCCAGAGCTGAGCCGCCTGGGAGTGGTGCAGAAGCCTGGCCAGTCTTGGGGAGGGGGGAGAGGGAGGGGTTGGAGAAACAGTGTGGGGGGGCTTGGCTGGGCCCCTCCAGGCAAGTGGGTCCTGAGGGAGGACCTGGCTGATCGCGCCACTCCAGAGGGGCCAGAGCGATTCCTGGCACCGGGACCAGCACTGGCTGTGCTGCTGGCTCAGCCCGGCAGACACAGTCACCTCCCAGCAGGGCTGGTGAGTGCAGCCGGGAGGCAAGGCATGGGGGAGTGGGCCTTCGAGGAGTCTGGGGGGGTGCTGGGTTGTGAGGGGGCAGGGAAGATCTGTGTGTGTTGGGGCACTAGGGAGTGGGGGTTCTGTGTGGGGTGCTGGGCAGTTGTGGTGGGGCTGTGGGCAGGGGGGCACTGGGCAGGGGTCATGATGTGCAGGGCGTTGTGCATTTGTGGGAGGGTTGGGTGGGGGCGCTGGGCATAGTGAGTCCAGGGGAGCTCTGGCCATAGGGAGTCAGGGGGGTGTTGGGCGGGGCGGCTGTGTGGCGTGGCATGGACCCTCCTGGACAGGAAGGGGCAGGCTGGCAGCACGGAGCTGGGCAGGACACTCTGCGTCTGGCAACTGCTGGATTGTGAATAGTGCCCTCGCATTGGGCTGGGCAGAGCGGGACTGCCCCTGCCATGCCATGCCCTTGGCTGGCGCCTCGCTCCAGGGACTGACACACACACCCCGCGCCATGTGCCATTGCCCCCATGGGGGCCCACAAATATATTTGGCGCCGGGCCCACAAAAGGTTAATCTGGCCCTGCGGATACCTCTCACCTGGATCTCTTTCTGTTCCCTCCTCCCGCCCCTCCCTCCCTGCCAGGGTTTGATCACCTGTTTGCCTGACACCACTCCAGGTGCAGCCAGGTAGCTTCTCAGGCCACTTTAACTCTTTCGTCACTGTGTGCGGTTATACCCATCACACCAGGTTATAATGCGTATTTTGGGTTCACTGTTCTTTCCTTCATACACTACAAAGAAAGTAGTGGACAAATCTTCAAAGGTCCAAATGCTCTGTTTCCCTAGTAGGTTGCACCAGGGTAACTGAGAAGAAAATTGTCCCACATGGATTGAGTAAGGGGTTTTGTCCCTCATCACTTTCATTCAGAGCGCAGTGGTGTGGGTCTTAAAAATCAGCAGGGAGATGAAAAGTTGCCAGCTTTTCTAAGTACAGAAGCAGATATGGGGAAGGAGTAAAACTTTTTAGAGGCATTTAAATGTGAGAAATATATCTGTTCACTTAACAATAAACTGACAGGTGATTTTGGATATTACCACATAGTGTCCACTAAGGACTAGATTGTGCCCTACTCCTGCATGGATGAGCAGGGGGAAGATGCAAGGACTTCACCCCTTAGATCCCTTGTGTTTGGATCAGATGCAACCCTGGTCTCCATTCTCAAGGGAATAGGAGTTACGATTTTTATATACATATATACTGCTGTAGTGCCCCGAGGCTCGGCTAGGCTCCCTGCTAGCCACCAAGGGATGCACACCATCACAAAGGGGCAGGGAGAAGGCAGGGCCGTGGCTAGATGCACAGGGGGAGCACTACTCTAACCTAAAGGTGTTATCGTTGTCCCACCTCTTATTCTCCTTTATCTTCATCCTCTAGCTCCTTTCCCTCAGCCTTCAAGCATTCTGTTGTTTTCCTTATATTCCAGCTTCAAGCCCCTTCCATGTGCTGTGTATTCAATTTACCTCAACTTCCTCTTTTGTTCTTCTCCAGTTCATTTCTCTCTCTCTCTCTCTCTCTCTCTTTCTCATATAAAGGACGACTAAGCTCACTAAGGTCCCTAATGATCGCTCCTTCCATGCAAAGAGACGAGCCTTTCCACGGCCCTAACTTTTCTGAGCTATCTTGGACACAATGAATGATTGCCGTCTTCATTAGTGCCTCTCCTTTCTAGGCTGCCATGACTGTGTTCTTCTGGTTCTTCTCCTACCCTGTTGGACTCCAACTTATTAAATCTTGATCACTGACTGGTGATCTGTCACCGCCTCCTTTCGAGCCTCACACCTCTTCCATATCCATCCATCTTTCTTTTCCACCACTGACTGTTTCCCCACTGTTCACATCACTTCATTCGTTTCCACATTAAACTTAAGCTCCTTGTTCTCCCTTCACAGCTTGGCACTGCTCCGCCCTCACCTATATCTTTGTTCTTGTTTCCGTCTCAGATCCTCTGTTCCTCTCAGTGCTTTCTCATAATTACTCCCTTTGTGTCCTATTCCCACTCTGCTTCATGCTCTTTTTCACGCCACACCCTACACTTGGAACAGCCTTCCTCTTCTTCCTGCAAGTCCCTTCATAATATCTGTGTTTTTCACTTAGCTTTCCACTATCCAGTTCCTCTCCAAAACTCCCGGATCTGAATTTTCTGCCAGATTTTTGTATCATTCATGTTGTATTTACCTGAATTAGTGTAAGCTCCTCATGGCAGGGACCTGACATCTTATATGTGTGTAAAGGATGGTGTATATCTATGGAACATCATAAATAATAAATAAGGAGTCTGTTGTTCCTGATGGTGGGAGAAGTCTCTTGTGTCAGTAACAGTGAAGCTGTAAAAGAGGAAGCCGCCCCTAGATAAGCAGTAGGGTAAGGGTATTATGTTTGACCTGTAAGATCAATGCCCCAGCAAATAATCTGAGCAATTTTTGCATGATGGACTATTTTATAGAATCGGATGCATCCAAAGAAGTGAGGTTTTACCCACGAAAGCTTATGCCCAAATAAATCTGTTAGTCTTTAAGGTGCCACCAGACTCCTTGTTGTTTTTGTAGATACACACTAACACAGCTACCCTCTGATATTTTATAGAATATTGCTTTAAAAATGTCCAACATGGCTATCAGGATCACAGCATAATACTAAGGGTCAAACAATGTTGTGTATCTCCTGGGGCTAGAAGAGGTTTGCACAAACTTTTCCCAACAGCAAGCAACCTAGTACCCCCTAGGTGTTTACAACTCTGAATAATTATGGTATTTCCAAACAATTAATTATATACCTAGCAATATAATACACTTGACAGTTATGCTTTGCAACATTAGCCTTCAGGGGCTGTAGCATTGTGTGATATGTCACACACAGGCTTTTCAAGTCTCATAAGATTAAAGTGGTGTTAAAATTCCACTCTTGGGGATGGGAGGGAAAGATTGGTATTTTTCCTTGCCTGTTCCCTTGACTCGGTTTTCCTGAACATCTGCACGTTTGTCTGCACTTCTCACATGCCTTTACATGAACATAAAACTTGTAATATTTCATTTTTGACGTGGGTGTAAAATGTACCCAGACTAATGCATGAACATTTAAATAGAAAGTAAATGAATGACGAGCTAATTCTTAAACTTGCACTGAAGAGAGTCCATCTATCTATAGGTGTTATTAATAACTATGGATCAGAGTAAGCTCCTAGTTACACACCGTCGTAAATCTGGAATTGTTCATTTGAAGCCAGTACTGTTCCTCCAGATTTACACTGGTGTGAGAACAGAATCTGGCTATGTGCACAATAAAACATTTGGTGTGAAATTCTGCAGTCCTGATTCGGTCTCCAGTGAGTGCTGCCTCAATAAAGACTGCAAGATGTGGCCTTTTGGCTTTAAAACAGAGCATTCAAGTCCAGCAAATACAATACATTGTAATTCTAACCAATATTTGCACAGGGCTAGTATCTCTATTGCACCAAATATCTAAGTAATGTGCTCTTAAAAAAGTAACTAATTATGAATAATGAAATCAGCCTTGCTACAAGGATAATGGATTTTGTGTCCCACTAGAGGTCCCTTCAAACCTGAATAATTCTTTCAAAATAATACAGTGGTTTTTAAATTAGATTCTAATTTTGATTAGATTTTACACATGATTAAATTTTACACATGGTAAAAATTTTAAAGTTTTGTAGAAAGGAGCCACTTATAAGCAAACGTTCAATTTTGCATCAGAAATTCAACAGAGAGAATTTTACAGGTGTGAAATTGGGTAAAGTCTAAACTCTTGAAACAGTAAAATAGTTCTGATATTGCCAGAAATTAAACATTTGTTCAACTTTAAACTTTAAAAGTTATCTGCATGGAAAAAGAAAATAATTGACTAACATTCAAAAGATACTGCTAACATTTTTGTTTTCATTTCCTGTTCTTCAAGTGTAGTCCGTTCCCAGAAAGAATCCATTTCACATGTTTCATACACCCTAGAAACACACCTCCCCCTGAAAGTTGGAATCATGCATCTTAGTAAGTATTTCAGTTATGCTATTGACGTCAATGCAGTCATTAAATAGATTGCTGGCCCTCCCATCAGTAAACCTGTGCCAAGAACCTAGAGGCAGACACGTTTTAAAAGAAGAACATCAGGTTTTCTTTTAGCAGTTAGGAAGAATAAGGGGAAAGTTTCTCTTAAAGGTTTCCATGCTTCACCGTACTTTTTCTCTCTTTTTTTAAAACTTCATTTACTTATTTTCTGCTAAGATAAGCTGCTGCATTTACTAAGATATGGTTGTTCTGTTACTATGTACATAAACAAACTCTAAATGAGACCAAAGAGTAGTTTCTTGTGATGAACTCCAGTTGAAAAATGACACCCATGTTACGTCTCACAGTTAGATTTATTTCTATATCGAGTAACATAAGATATTCAGGCAAACCTTTTTAGCCTTTGACTCCAGAAGTTCTTCAAGGATTGATTTCATGACATCTATTTCAAAAAATAGCCTTCATTTCTCTTCTCACTGGCTCTGTAGATATATAAACTAATCATGATTCCATAGCAACTGATAAAAACTGTTTTCCCCTCAGCCACACCTGTGGGGTGTTATATTAGACATTTGACACGTGTTCCTCCCATCATGCAGTCTGTCATTCCATCAAGTCCGACTGCCATCTATGGCAGTTGGGCAGCTATCAGTGATGTCAGAGGGACTCCCTGAGCATAGTCAAGGAATCATTCTGTAATTCTAATGCAGGGTGGGCTCTTCCCAGTCTGACTGACTGATTCATTCATTATCAGAAGCAGGGAGATAAGTACATCCTAGAGCTGACCCCTATCTACTCTAGAGGCATAGTTCCAGGATATACAGCTCTCCTCAACTTTTATCAGGAATAGATCTTACAGTCAGACAAGGACGGTAAGGGGGCTATGAGCTGAAAAATTAGTTCTAGATGGCACCCTCAGACAGATGGAGGAAGTAATCTTCCCTTTGGCAAGATAACCAGGTATGTTACAAACAAAGACACTAATGCATTTTGAAGAGCATCTCAGGAACTGAAGCACCATTTTCTTGATCTTGGCACTTTGTGATCAGCTCCACCCTACTACTTAGCTTAGTGCTGCATCAAGGCAACCTTCAGTTCTAAAAAGGGCTTCCCTTCTTTTGCAGATTTCCCACTGAATCATCCAGCCAGATGAAAGCCAGTGTTTGCAGCTTGCATGGCCTTCTACCGTGTGGGCATGAGAGGGGGGTGTAAGATATTCATAGTGATATACTTTCATGACGTCATCTTTTTTCACTCTGTATTCTTTAAACACACAGGGCCAACACGGAGGTTCTTACACTGTTTTTGTACATCCCTGACTCAAGAAACACTCATTTTGAACTGTATAAAAACTGTATAACGAGCTCCAGGATTTGGATGATAGGGAAAACCCGAGTAATAAAATGTGTGTGTCTTGTGCTGTGCAGGAGAATGGTAACTGCTTTATGGGAGGGAGGGACTTGCACAGTACAGCCATTAAATGTACTTTTTGTGGAATTAGGCCCTTACTGTTCTGACATATATACCTGAATCACAGGGAAAAAAATCTTCTAACTAATAGAGGGACTTACTTTTTAAGATGAGGGAAGCGTCTTATGCATGCCTTAGTGAAGGATGTTGGATCCCTCATTGTCCTATTGGCTTAGCCTCTTTCAGACTCCATGTCACGGTGCTTTTCTAGCTGATGAGAACTGAAATGGACTCCTAACAGAACCTATCAGTTCATTCCTACATCAGACACTAGGGTTCTCCTACCTCCTATGCGATCGAGCTCACTGCTGTAGCAGTGTGTCCCAGCCACAGCTAGCACAGGGAGTAGAAGACTGACTGTGAGTATTAGCAGTGAATCTTTCCCAAGGACATGTGATGCACTAATCCCAGGACCAAAAGCCTGTCCTTAGATTAGGGTGACCAGATGTCCCGATTTTATAGGGACAGTCCCGATTTTTTGGTCTTTTTCTTATATAGGCTCCTATTACCCCCCCACCCCCTGTTCCAATTTTTCACATTTGCTGTCTGGTCACCCTACCTTAGATACTCCTAATGTTAACAATTTTGTCCTCATACATTTATTCCAAATTTAAGCTGTGGTAATGAAGCATTTTAAAATGTATTTAAATCCTACATGGTATTGTGACTGCCTGTCGTGGGTCAAACTGTGCAGTCCTTACTCAGGCAACTTTATTTAAGTTATCAGGGTCAATGGAAGTGTTGTCAGAGGAAGTGCGGTAGGGTTAGACCCAGATGGTGAAATCCTGGCCCCACTGAAATGAGTGGGGGTTTTGCTGTTGCCTTCAATAGGGTCAGGATTTAATCCAGAGTATTTAATTCTTCAAATCAAATGTTTATTGTTCCATAATAACTATTACAAAGATTAAAACAATATTTTTATTAATGCATATGCTAAACAGAGTTAATAGAAAGAGCAAATAGTTGGTCATTTGCTTTTGTTCCCCTTTTTATTCGCCACAATTCCAGCCATTGTAATGACAGCACAAAATCTTTGTCTCTTTCACCAACAGAAATTGGTCCAATAAAAGATATCACCTCACCCACCTTGTCTCAGACATTGTAACATGCATTTTAGTCTCACTGTCCAAGCTCCAAAATAATGAAAAGAGGAATCATATGTTAACTGCCTTCAGTATTCCAGTCATCCAGGAATACTAAGATTTAATTACCACTATCCTCATCTCATGAGATTAAAAGAATTGTATTGCTAAAAATTGAATATGCCATTGTGTTGCTGTTAAAGAAATGTTAAACTTGATAGATAACCATTCATTTTATCTTAACATAGCAAGTTGTGTTTACAAATGACAATTTATCCCTAAGAACTTCACAATTAGGGTACTTTTTTAGTGGTTCATCCATTATAGAAGCTAAGGTTAATTAATTATATTTATAAGAATGTGTATGTGTTAAAATTGTTTCACTGGAAAAATCAATACATTTATAAAATCAAATTTATTAAATAATGTTATTTAAATCATTTAATTTAACAATTAAAAATAATAAAATAAATAATAAAATAATTATTGACATTATTTAATAATAAATATTAAATAAACATTTAGACAATATGTTAAGTGTCTGCTTGTTTGGGGAGGAGCTAATAATAATTTTGGAAAATAAAAAATAGAGCACAAACACTGTGTGTATGTGCCAGGTAGTGATGTTTTTTGAGCATACTATTGTATATATTTCCACTGAGGTTAGTGGCAAATCTCCCATTGTCATCTGCAGTGGGAGCAGGATCTGATCATCTGATGAACATTCATTTATTATTATTATTATTATTATTATTTTATCATTATTAATCATTCATTTATTTGCATTGTGGTTTGTCTAGGAGACCCCATCATAACCCTATTGTGCTAGGTGCTGTGCAGTTATTTATACATTTAAATATAATAATGTTTTTAAAAGCATGTGCTATTATCCTCTAACACAAAATAAATAATACAATAAAATCCCAACAGCAAAAATAATAATTTCAAACAGGAAGTCATCTAGCCACTTACAAACTTTCCTTTGCCTCATCTTCAGCCCTCTCCAATCCCCCCATCAAGCAAATGTCTTTTGCAGTGTACTCAGAAGGACACCAAATTCAGTCTGTTTTAGACCAAGGTGAACAGGGTCCAGAGGCTCAGAGCCATCACAGAGCACACTCTTACCAAACACCCCCTCTCTTTTAATAATGAGTTGGGTCCAGCTTGAGAGTCTATGCTGACCACAGCTGTGGCGGTATGTGACTGTTTTTCAAACAATGTTTAGGAAAGTTTTCACTGTCTTGTCACTGATATCAAAATGCTTTTTAAAAGTCACATTTTATAACTGGCCTATTTTGGTGCTAACTAGTGCACAATTATTTTTGTATGAGGCCAGGCCACTTAGAGTTAGGGTGACCAGATGTCCCAATTTTATAGGGACAGTCCCGATTTTTGGGTCTTTTTCTTATATAGGCTCCTATTACACCCTCCCCCCCCCCACCTCCTGTCCCGATTTTTCACATTTGCTGTCTGGTCTGTCACCCTGCTTAGAGTTGTTCTGGTGGCTGCTCCCTCTGCAAAACTAGTGTAGAAGTCTGTGGTGTTTAAAAACCTTTCAGTGCACTGCTTTCCCCTCCTCCTACTCCCCTCCCACCCCCATCTTTTTTTTAAAGAAGTCTCTTATGAAATGAACTGAAATGGTGATGCCGCAGGGTGTATCTATGGAGCACAGGGCTGGCTCCAGGCACCAGCCCACCAAGCATGTGCTTGGGGCGACGCCTGGAGGGGGGCGGCGCGGCGGGGCGCTCCGGCCCGAGAGCGGGGCCGCGACTGGGCTCGCCGCCCTCCCCCCGGTGCTCTGGCCGCCGGGGAGAGCGGAGAGCCCCGGCTGGGCTCGCCACCCTCCCCCCGGCGCTCCAGCCAGTCGGGGATTGCGGGCCCGCGGCCGGGCTCGGTGCCCTCCCCTGCCGCGCTGGGGGGGGGCCGAGGGGGGGCGGCGGGTGGCTTTTTTGCCTAGGGCGGCAAAAAAGCCAGAGCCGGCCCTGATGGAGCAGGACACTTAAATTAAAATAGCAGTTTTTGTATTATACTGAAATATCTGGGAAGAATGTTGTCTAACCATTTACCCCTCTGGGACTCTTCCAAACCCGAGCTGAGTGTGTCATGAGGCTGAGCCAGTGAGGAGAAATTTCAAATAAATATTCTGAACTTGATGATGCATTATTCATAGATTCATAGATTCTAGGACTGGAAGGGACCTCGAGAGGTCATCAAGTCCAGTCCCCTGCCCGCATGGCAGGACCAAATACTGTCTAGACCATCCCTGATAGACATTTACCTAACCTACTCTTAAATATCTCCAGAGATGGAGATTCCACAACCTCCCTAGGCAATTTATTCCAGTGTTTAACCACCCTGACAGTTAGGAACTTTTTCCTAATGTCCAACCTAGACCTCCCTTGCTGCAGTTTAAGCCCATTGCTTCTTGTTCTATCCTTAGAGGCTAAGGTGAACAAGTTTTTTCCCTCCTCCTTATGACACCCTTTTAGATACCTGAAAACTGCTATCATGTCCCCTCTCAGTCTTCTCTTTTCCAAACTAAACAAACCCAATTCTTTCAGCCTTCCTTCATAGGTCATGTTCTCAAGACCTTTAATCATTCTTGTTGCTCTTCTCTGGACCCTTTCCAATTTCTCCACATCTTTCTTGAAATGCGGTGCCCAAAACTCGACACAATACTCCAGCTGAGGCCTAACCAGAGCAGAGTAGAGCGGAAGAATGACTTCTCATGTCTTGCTCACAACACACCTGTTAATACATCCTAGAATCATGTTTGCTTTTTTTGCAACAGCATCACACTGTTGACTCATATTTAGCTTGTGGTCCACTATAACCCCTAGATCCCTTTCTGCTGTACTCCTTCCTAGACAGTCTCTTCCCATTCTGTATGTGTGAAACTGATTTTTTCTTCCTAAGTGGAGCACTTTGCATTTGTCTTTGTTAAACTTCATCCTGTTTAACTCAGACCATTTCTCCAATTTGTCCAGATCATTTTGAATTATGACCCTGTCCTCCAAAGCAGTTGCAATCCCTCCCAGTTTGGTATCATCCGCAAACTTAATAAGTGTACTTTCTATGCCAATATCTAAGTCGTTAATGAAGATATTGAACAGAGCCGGTCCCAAAACAGACCCCTGTGGAACCCCACTCGTTATGCCTTTCCAGCAGGATTGGGAACCATTAATAACAACTCTCTGAGTACGTTTATCCAGCCAATGATGCACCCACCTTATAGTAGCCCCATCTAAATTGTATTTGCCTAGTTTATCGTTAAGAATATCATGCGAGACCGTATCAAATGCCTTACTAAAGTCTAGGTATACCACATCCACAGCTTCTCCCTTATCCACAAGACTCGTTATCCTATCGAAGAAAGCTATCAGATTGGTTTGACATGATTTGTTCTTTACAAATCCATGCTGGCTGTTCCCTATCACCTTACCACCTTCCAAATGTTTGCAGATGATTTCCTTAATTACTTGCTCCATTATCTTCCCTGGCACAGAAGTTAAACTAACTGGTCTGTAGTTTCCTGGGTTGTTTTTATTTCCCTTTTTATAGATGGGCACTATATTTGCCCTTTTCCAGTCTTCTGGAATCTCTCCCGTCTCCCATGATTTTCCAAAGATAATAGCTAGAGGCTCAGATACCTCCTCTATTAGCTCCTTGAGTATTCTAGGATGCATTTCATCAGGCCCTGGTGACTTGCAGGCATCTAACTTTTCTAAGTGATTTTTAACTTGTTCTTTTTTTTATTTTATCTGCTAAACCTACCCCCTTCCCATTAGCATTCACTAGGTTAGGCATTCCTTCAGACTTCTCGGTGAAGACCGAAACAAAGAAGTCATTAAGCATCTCTGCCATTTCCAAGTTTCCTGTTACTGTTTCTCCCTCTTCACTAAGCAGTGGGCCTACCCTGTCTTTGGTCTTCCTCTTGCTTCTAATGTATTGATAAAAAGTCTTCTTGTTTCCCTTTATTCCCATAGCTAGTTTGAGCTCATTTTGTGCCTTTGCCTTTCTAATCTTGCCCCTGCATTCCTGTGTTGTTTGCCTATATTCATCCTTTGTAATCTGTCCTAGTTTCCATTTTTTATATGACTCCTTTTTAGATCATGCAAGATCTCGTGGTTAAGCCAACATGGTCTTTTGCCACATTTTCTATCTTTCCTAACCAGCGGAATAGCTTGCTTTTGGGCCCTTAATAGTGTCCCTTTGAAAAAACTGCCAACTCTCCTCAGTTGTTTTTCCCCTCAGTCTTGATTCCCATGGGACCTTACCTATCAGCTCTCTGAGCTTACCAAAATCCGCCTTCCTGAAATCCATTGTCTCTATTTTGCTGTTCTCCCTTCTACCCTTCCTTAGAATTGCAAACTCTATGATTTCATGATCACTTTCTCCCAAGCTGCCTTCTACTTTCAAATTCTCAACGAGTTCCTCCCTATTTGTTAAAATCAAGTCTAGAACAGCTTCCCCCCTAGTAGCTTTTTCAACCTTCTGAAATAAAAAGTTGTCTGCAATGCAGTCCAAGAATTTGTTGGATAGTCTGTGCCCCGCTGTGTTATTTTCCCAACATATATCCGGATAGTTGAAGTCCCCCATCACCACCAAATCTTGGGCTTTGGATGATTTTGTTAGTTGTTTAAAAAAAGCCTCATCCACCTCTTCCACCTGGCTAGGTGGCCTGTAGTAGACTCCTAGCATGACATCACCCTTGTTTTTACCCCTTTTAGCCTAACCCACAGACTCTCAACACTTCCATCTCCTATGTCCATCTCTACCTCAGTCCAAGTGTGTACATTTTTAATATATAAGGCAACACCTCCTCCCTTTTTCCCCTGTCTATCCTTCCTGAGCAAGCTGTATCCATCCACACCAATATTCCAATCATGTGTATTATCCCACCAAGTTTCAGTGATGCCAACAATGTCATAGTTGTATTTATTTATTAGCACTTCCAGTTCTTCCTGCTTATTACCCATGCTTCTCGCATTTGTATATAGGCATCTAAGATACTGGTTTGATCTTTCCTCCCAGTTTTGTCTAGCTGACATGCTCCAGAGACTATCAATAATAGAGCATGCTAGTGTTTGACAGTTGTGAAATATTTCCCCCCTTCTCTTCTCAAAAACAGAACTTACAGAGAGAAATCCAGGTACAAGTTTCCAGATCTAACTGGAGCCTTTTGTGTTTCAGCATTATTACTTTATAAAATATGATCTAGTTCCAGATCCAAGTCAAAGGCATATGATCCTGAGGCAGGGCTCCACTCTAATTCAAGCTGTTTGGATGTGATATTTCCATTACTTAAACTCAACAAACTTTTAGCACTCCCTGAGACTCCTATACATAAGCAGCTAGTTAGAGCTAAAGAACTACCAGTCATGCCTTACAGCCTCAGGCGCGGGACAAAAATCAAAACAGGGTAGAATATAATTACATCACAACTTAACAGAAATTGCACATTCTAGGGCTACCTTAGGTAACTCAGCCAGTGTGGTCAACTTAGCACGAACTTCTTTAAAAGGAAAACTTATGTGCAGCTCAGAATCAGAGATTTCACAGAGATGACATAAATAAAGGGCTGAGACCATGTCAGTTGCTAAAACCAGATGTTTTTGTTATTCTTTTAAATTTAGGGAAATATGAAAGGTGTCAGATTGACAGCATTTGGGATTTAAGCAGTGCTTAATTTTTGCTACGGCTGAGCCCCGCCACCTCTAGGCCTATCAGTTCATAGCCCCAGCACCTCTAGGCCTGGCAGTTCATAGCCCCGGCACCTCTGGGCTTCATCAGTTATGAAAATTGCTTGAGCGCCAGCACCCCTTTCATTACAAATTAAGCACTGGACTCAGCCCTCATTACCCACTGACACCGAGAGCAACAATGCAGTCATTCTACAGTAGGCTTTAATCTCATTAATAGGGACCATTTCAGTGCCCATTTAATCTCTGTCAGCTTCTCAGATTGTCAACAAAGATGCTAATCATAATGCTGTGTTTTAGAGTTGGTTGGAAAATTTAGACCAAAAAAATGGGGATTTTTTTTTTCTGCCGAAAAGTGATTTATTTTATCAGACCAGTGCTAGTATTTTTTTCTGATGGGGATGTCTCTTTAGTGAGAACAGAACAGATGATCAACTCATTTCACATAGCCACAGAGAAACAACTATATGGTAACAACTTTCAATCACCAGCAACTCGGGCAGGATTTATAGCCCAGGTGTAGTTCAGGGGTCAGCAACCTATGGTGCGCGAGCTGATTTACAGTGGCACTCTGCTGCCAGCCTGGGGTTCTGTCCACCAGCCCCTGGTCCTGGCCACCAGTCCCGGGGGCTCCGCTGCCGGCCTGGGGTCCCGGCCGCCGGCCCCGCTCAGCCCGCTGCCAGCCTGGGGTTCTGTTCGCCGGCCCGCTGCCAGTCTGGGGATCTGTCTGTCGGCCCCTGTAAATGTAAAATGTATTACTGGCACGCGAAACCTTAAATCATAGTGAATAAATGAAGACTTGGCACACCGTTTCTGAAAGGTTGCCGACCCCTGGTGTAGTTCATTACCAGTCCCCTGACTCTTTAGTTTTCTCCTTCTCTAAAACAGGCTTAAATCCTGCATGCCTTCAATCAGATGAATAATCTTCAATCATATGAGTAGACCCATTGGCTACAGTGGGACTACTCAGAAGAGTTAAAGGCTTGCAGGCATGCGTGGTGGGTACCATAGGCTAGGTGCCTCCCCAAACAGCCAGGCGTGGCCCCACCCACACTCCACCCACAGCCCCTCCCCCCCCGCGCTTCCCACCCGCACTGCCCACCATCTCAGCGCTCCGGGGCTGGGGCCACGCTGCCCACCCTTCCGGCGCTGGGGGGGCCTAGCTTGGGGCAGGGGCCGGTGTCCATGGTGAGGCGACTCCAGCAGGGGGAGTGTGCAGAAGGTGCGGGACCTCGGGCAGAAAGGGCAGGGCTGGGGGCTAGCCTCCCCCAGCCGATGGTTCACACACCGCCCATGCTTGTAGGATTGAGCCTTTAGAATTTTAGTTTATGCTTGGCACATCTGAGGAGATTGGGAAGGAAAGTTGGCTTTAAGGCACTGGGTCATCATGGGGACTGAAATGACTCTCAGTAACTTATAAGCTTAGCAACTTAGAGCGTAAAGCTGCTCTAAGGGTATGTCTACACTACAGGATTAATCCGAATTTAGATAATTCGAATTTGGGAAACAGGTTGTATAAATTCGATTGTGCGCGGCCACACTAAGCACCTTAATTCGTTTTTTAACCACATTAATTCGGTGGTGTGCGGCCACACTACCCCATTAATTTAAACACAGTAATTCGGTGGTGTGCGGCCACACTAACCCTAATTCGAATTAACAAAATCGATTTAGGCTCTACTCCGTTCGTCGAGGTGGAGTACAGAAATCGATTTAAAGGGCCCTTTAATTCGAATTAACTGGCTCTGTAGTGTGGACGGGTGAAGGGTTAATTCGGATTAACGCTGCTAAATCCGAATTAATCCCGTAGTGTAGACCAGGCCTAAGTTATGCCAGCCTCAGCAGGCCTACACCAGCTGCGTGCCACCCGGGATTTCCTGTGTGAGGGATAATCCTCAACTCCCCTTTAGAGACACTTTCTGGCTGCTTTGCACAAACTCAGCAATACACAGCAGCCAGATCCAGACCAAGGACTCAGCCCATAGTCTTGAAGGTAGCATCGGCACAGAACTCAAACCTTTATCCTTAGCTGTGCATTTTAAGAAAGCTCATGGTAAACTACTCCCTATGTGACACTGGGTAACAGTTGGTTTCATTCCTCAGTGCTGAATGTACCTGGGGCAAAATGTGTTCCAATTATACCCTGTATTCCAAGTACATCCCTCATAAAATGCTACCATTCCAGTGTGTGATGACAGCGTTTAAACAGGGCCACCAGCTTGCTGCTGCACAGACGTGGCACTGGAGATCAGCACGTGAAAGAGCTAACGTGGAATATTCAACGCTGTCAAAACAAAGGGCCACTTTAAATTAACTGCCATCACCCTCTTCCGCCCCACCTTTCTCTGTGATTTACTCTGTGATTTTAAACGGGTTGTTTTACAAAGCCCTTGTGAACGCATGAGTAAACACAACTCGTGAGTCACAACCACGACCATTAAGAAACCAGAATCACTGGCCAGGACAGGTTAATAAAGATAATTAATGCAATGAAAATGTCATCGCTGTTTTAAGTGGTAGTGGGTTGGAGGGTTTTTTAAGTCACTCCCTGACAGTGAGGGGCAGTTGTCTTCTAAATGTTTGCAGGGTTGTAGTATTATTGATATGCAACAAAAATGAATATAGAGAGAGCTCTCAAATGCCATCATAAAGCTATCAGAGTGATGTCAGTACTATAGCTTAACATGCAAAACTAGGTTCTTGTATACAAAACATGGCAGCTCATTCCTTTTCATTAAAATACGACTTTTTAAATTACCTGTGCTTTTCTAATTATCCCTACAGCCATTTCTGCTTCTGCTCTGTGACTAGCCTGTGCTATACAGCAAGAGATAGCCAGACTACAGAGGCGACCCCTACCTGCCAATAGAAGGGAGCAGGTGGGGGAAGAGGGGGAGCGCAGAGTGAGGGCAGCAGCTTCAGCAGATGTCACAGAGCATGCTCAGTATAAGCCAAGCAGCAATTTCTGGCAGGGGGAGGGGAGGGGAGGCGTGACTCTGCGTGCGCCTCCTCCCCCCACCCCCCCACCCCCAATGCATCACCTCTGCAGGATGCCATTTAATACTACACCAGAGTTGATAGGGATTACTTAGAAAGCATCACTTGAAAACCAAATATGTCAAATAAATCACCTCTGCAATGTGCTGGATACCTGATTGCCTCTAAGTGACCACTTCTCTGGAATTTCATCCACTAGGTAATATTCATATTAGTTCACTTTAAAAGGCTATAAAAGAACAAGAAGTTCAAATCAGGTGAATCAGTAAAGTAGCTTTTATTACCCTTTGAGTACATGGAGTCCTCTATTCTAAGAAAACAGATTAAAATTCCAAACTAAATCTTTTTTAAAAACTTCTGTATTTAAATGTAATGCTTTTAAGATATTGTATTTGGCCATGAAAACAGCTATGATATTTTATAATTAAATATAATTTGAACAGACAGGCATGATGGCTGAAAGCAGAATGTATCACAATGCGAGATATGTGGGCCCAATCTTGCCAACACTTTCTACTCGGTTAGTGCTTATTAACATGAAAGGTGTCCTTCAGAAGGACCCGACATTTAAGGCTGAATTTGGGGATTGCTTACTTGGTGTTTCTCAAGAACCGGTCCATGGATCAGCGCCATTCCCTGAGATCTCCCTGATCCAGTTTACGAAAGCAGCAAGCCGGCCTCTGCTATCAAAAAGGTTGAGAAACACTGGCTTACATGACGCTTGCAAAAGTAGGGAGCATTGTGAAACTGATGCTGTCTGCTTCCATAGTAAAGATGTGAATCCTATCACACTCAAGGATATTGTAGAGAAAATAGATATCCTGATTATGTGTGAGTAGAAGAATCATACCTATACAGAACACTAAAATATCTGTTCTGTTAGCCATGGCTCATAGATCCTCACGTTGCACCCAGATCATTCTTTGGCAGAAAACTCAGCTGGGCTAACGAGCTACTTCCAATCAGTTCCCTCTTGCAATCCTTTCATGATCTATTTTCTTAATTTTCGTATTCAAAGACTTCAGGTAAATTAGACTAAGATGAAATGTTGGGTAGATTTTTCAAAAGCACTTAAAAGAATTAGGAGCCTAAGTCCCATTTTCAAAATGAGGCACTTTACTCTTAGGCACATTTGAAAATGTGATCCATAATCTATATCAAGGGTCGGCAACTTTCCAGAAGTGGTGTGCCGAGTCTTCATTTATTCACTCTGATTTAAGGTTTCGCGTGCCAGTATTACATTTTAACATTTTTAGAAGGTCTCTTTCTATAAGTCTATAATATATAACTAGTGTTGTATGTAAAGTAAATAAGGTTTTTAAAATGTTTAAGAAGCTTCATTTAAAATTAAATTAAAATGCAGAGCCCCCGGACTGGTGGCCAGGACCCGGGCAGTGTGAGTGCCACTGAAAATCAGCTCGTGTGCCGCCTTTGGCATGCGTGCCATAGGTTACCTACCCCTGATCTATATAGTTGAGGTGGTTCAGGTAAATTGGACTGGTCTCCAAAAACTCATTTGACACATACATTTACTTCATTATGAAATGTCCTCCCGTAAAATTCATTTTTTACTCTCAGGGTTCCTCCTAAAAGGGTCATTGACTTTATTGTCAGAGCACCACTTGGGACTTCTATTAGAATGTAAATAGAGACATTTTCAGTAGTCTTTTTGTGATTAATGCAGGAATCCTTGTGTTTGTGGACAATGAAGAACTGAGCCTGATCAGTGAAATGATAACATGCCGAATCATCTATTTGTTCCCTGAGAAAAAGTTAGATCTGAACAATCTTTCCTTTTCATTTAACAGGCAAAGATTAGGCTCTGTCCTCTCTTGCTATTTCTGCTTCTCCCTATCCACTTCCTAAGATATTTCTAGTATGCAGGCAAATCCCACTCCCTGATTCCTCTATGATATCACTGCTAAGTGACATCTGACAAAATCTTTTCTGCATTTTGTTACTTCCATTTGACACCATCCAAGTACTGTCACTATCCCTTCTGATGTGTGTTGGCCATAATATATTGTTTGCTGTGTTTGACTGGGGGGTGGGAAGAGGCCATAGCAGTTAAAAATGAAGTGGTGCCTCCATTCTAAAACCCTTCTTTTCAGTACTTTATAACTTTCTTATACAGTTATCATTGGAGATTAAATATTTCATACTTGGCCTCAGCTCAGAAGTGACTTCCTCTGGGAAGTTTCCTAAACATTCATTCAGCTGTCTGAGTTCTCAGAGCATGGATTTAAAAAAAACAGAAGAAAAGCCTTACAGGTAAGAAATTCTTTGTATCAAAAAGGAGAGGTTGGAGAGCACTTATTTTTTTATCGTATATGTTAAAAACAGTACAACACACTGGTGATTGCTATATGTTTATGTATTAAAATACCCTGTTATATATGCAAGAGGTAATGCTACTTTGCTTTGGGAAGGTCTGAACGTCTTCATTCTAGGATATTTAAAATCTCACTGTTTTATTACTTAGCTCTTTGTTTTTTGCATGTGTGCATTTGTGTGTGTGTCTGAAACACACACAATATATATAATAGCACATGTTTAAATAATGAACATAATTAGATTAGTTTGCAAAGTTTCGTTTTAGACCCTGTGTTTTTGCTGGCTACTCCTTTCCAAAATGTATTCCAGGCTTGTCTCAACTGAGAGGCGATTTTTATATAATTTATTTTATTTGGCAAAGTTAGAAATATGTTTTAACAATTTCAAAAATACCTATGGCTAAAACCCACTTTACTTGTGTAAAAAAATTGCTTTTTTTTGCATAATCTTTTATACTTGGTATGCAAATAGAGCTCCTTTTGGAAAACATGTGTGATCAAATTAGCTGGAGAGTAATAACGTTCTAGATGAGTGAAAAGTCACTATGAAATATGCTCTGTGGCCACAAACTAAAACACCTATGAAGCTTCATCTCTTCTGGGTATATTCTTGCCAGCTTCATAGGAATTGTAAGATGTTCTTCTCAGTGTGATGAGGGGACAATATGTATGAGTGAAACTGTAAATGTCTCATTGAAACATGCAGAAAAATCTTCCATGCCAAATAAAAACAAGGTCAGAGAGGGCACAGAGAGCTCCTCGTACCCGCTCCCTCCTACCTCACTTGCACAGGGGCAGCTATAATGTAGCTGCACGTGTGAGGAGCGTAATGATGGGAACATCTAATGCTACTGGCAGCATTCCTGGGTTCAAACAAAATGTGATTGGGAGGGGTGAGAATAGGGTCACCTCTTTATGCCACAGGGTTGCTCAAGGGGTAGCACCGGCTACACCTGTTCTACAGGTGCTTGGGTTTAGGCCTCCTCATCTTCCCTAGCACATCCTTGTAAGAGGCATAATTGATCCATTGCATTAAACTAAAAAACTACAGAAAATTTTGGGCATGAAAATCCTATTTATCCTGTGCTTATAGGGTGTCTCCATAATATTGATTACATTCCACCATATTGTCATTAAAAATGTCAATTAAATGTATGCTTTTCAAGCTGCCACTGCAGTGTAAACAGGTGAGTTGCTGCCCTGACTACACAGTTCTCCAACTAAAGAAAAGCAGCCAAATTATGATTTATTTATTTTTAGTTTTTTTTGTCCTCCTCACCCCCCATTTGCTTTAATCAGTTGTTAACTGAGCTTCTCCCATAGTGCATTAACCCCAGTGGATGCAAACTAAAACATCTACCTGGAACTCTTAATACTAACATTATTAAACATGGATAGTCACTATATCTACTTGAAGTTGAAAAATGGAACTTAAACGTAAAATCTATTACATTGCTCTTTTTTTTTCAAGGCAAGACAAAGCAAGATTATTGCAGCAGCATTAACTTGACCATGCCACGTTAATACTTTGCGGTTACTATTTGATGACACATGTATTAATATATTAATCAACTTACTTAAGATGTTCTGTGCATTATAACCATGGGAACATGCTGTAAGAATACTAATTTTTGCATTTACTAGCTAAAGACAATTTTAACTCTGTATTAACTTAGTGCTTTGCCTTTTGTTATAGGTAGATAGTACAACTGAGTGGGCATGCACACACACATATCCTTTATGTGTGCGCTTGTGCATACATACATATAGAAGGAAAAGTGTACACACTACATATAACTGTGACCGCAGTGTCTCCAGTTTTCATGGTATTTGGTAGCTCTCTTAGAGCTCCAGCTTCTAGAGGTATGTGATTCTATGAGAATATCAGTTATTTTTTAACGTGTGTTTCTAGCCCACGTGGTTGAGGAGAAAAGCTTGAAAATGTGACCCATGTGTACCCTAAAGACTGAAAAGCAGAAAGTAAATAAAAAGAACCAAACATATTATTTTTATAAAAAAAAGTATGACTTTTTTGGGGCCTGACTCTGGAATGTTTGCAGTTGGCAACTCTGCGATCCATGCAGAACACGGGTTCATTCCATCTTTTTAATGAATGCTTACAGTCATGCTGATGCCCCTTTTATTTTGCATTTTGTGAACATTCAAAACAATCCATAGAGTAATTTTATTTTAAAAAGCATTTGTTGGCTCAGTTAGAACTACTATTACATTCAAGGATATAGCGTTCAGTGCAGGGAGAGTCCATAACACAATCAGAGGCTCAAGTCATTAAATAAATTATTCACTGTGAATCATTCACTCAGCATTGTCTAGTATGACTATGTAAACATAGACACACTTTGTAAACACACACCCATATCCACTGCGGAAGGCAAAGAGTAAATTGTTGATATTCCACATCAATCCCTGTTCTATCAAGTTTTGGCATGTCATTTGTTGATAAACCTGTTTCAGTGCATGTGCTACGCACTCACTAAGGCCTTGTCTACACTGGCAGGTTTCTGCGCACAAAGCAGATTTCTGCGTTGTAACTCCCGAGGTGTACACACTGCCAAGCCACTTAGTGTGCAGAAACTGCACAGTTGCAGCGCTGTAAAAAAACCCACCCCGACGAGAGGTGTAGAGCTTTCTGCGCCGGGACTACAGCGCTGCGGTGCCAGTGTAGACACCCTGGTCGATTACAGTGCTGCGATTGGCCTCCGGGAGGTGTCCCACAATGCCTGTTGTCGCCTCTCTGGTCATCAGTTTGAACTCTACTGCCCTGCCCTCAGGTGACCAACCATGAGTCCCACCCCTTAAATTCCTTGGGAATTTTGAAAGTCCCCTTCCTGTTTGTTCGGTGACGCATGCAGTGGTCTCAGCGCATCTTTCCAGGTGACCATGCCTGCTCCATGCACCAGGCAATCCCCCACTTGGAGCAATGCCGAGCTGCTGGACCTCATCAGCATTTGGGGAGAGGAGGCTGTCCAGTCCCAGCTGTGCTCCAGCCATAGGAATTATGATACCTATGGACAGATTTCACAATGCATGACAGAAAGGGGCCATGACCAGGACACACTGCAGTGCAGGGTCAAAGTGAAGGAGCTGCGGAACTACTACCACAAGGTGCGGGAGGCAAACCGCCACTCTGGGGCTGCGCCCACGAGCTGCTAGTACTACAAAGAGCTGGATGTGATACTCAGTGGTGACCCCACCTCCACTGCAAAGGCCACTGTGGATACTGCGGTGGCTCGCGTGCCAGTCGAGAGTGGACCGAGCCAGGAGGAGGGAATCTTGGACGAGGATGTGGAGGGGGAGGGGGACCCAGAGGCAGAGGACGACTCGGAGGTCAGAGATGCATGAAGCCAGGAGTTCTTCTCTATCCCGGAGAAGGCTAGCCAGTCACAGCTGTCGGATGTTAGCGAAGCACAAACAGGAGAGGAGGCCCCTGGTAAGTGGATTTGATTTTGGGAATCACTGAAGCAAGTTGTTGGGGGCAGGAGGGTTACAGAAAGCAGACTTGTGTCTGTATGATGCGTGTGTGATGGGTTGGATCACAGAAACCCCCTTGGGAACTGCCAACTGATGTGCCAAGACTACTTCTGCCCCTGCTTTCCCTGCCCTCCCAGCTTGGGACTTCAGTGCCCTGCCTGGTTTGACCCAGACCCGCTAGCCTGCTGCAAACCCAGACCCAGGTCTGAACCACGTCCCCTAACAGCTGTAGGTTTAAACTGAAAGCAGCTTAAGAAGTGTTCCTGTCTTTAACACTTATACAGGGTAAACTCATAAATTGTTCGCCCTCTATAACACTGCTAGAGGGGTATGCACAGCTGTTTGCCCCCCCTCCCCAGTATTAATACATACGCTGAGTTAATTAATAAGTAAAAAGTGATTTTATTAAATACAGAACGTAGGATTTAAGTGGTTCCAAGTAATAGCCGACAGAACAAAGTGAATTACTAAGCAAAATAAAATAAAACACGCAAGTCTAAGCCTAGTACAGTAATAAAACTGAATACAGATAAAATCTCACCCTCAGAGATGTTTCAATAAGTTTCCTTCGCAGACTGGATGCCTTCCTAGTCTGGGCACAGTTCTTTCCCCGGTACAGCCCTTGTTCCAGCTCATGTGGCAGCTATGGGATTTCTCATGATGGCCGCCCCCTTTGTTCTGTTCTACCCACTTACATAACTTTTGCACAAGGCGGGAATCCTTTGTCCCTTTCTGGGTTCCCACCCCTCCTTCTCAATGGAAAAGCACCAGGTTAAAGATGGATTCCAGTTTGGGTGATATGATCAGATGTCACTGTAGGACTTCATTACCCACTTGCCAGCACACACGTATACAGGAAGACTTACAAGTAAAACAGAGCCATCTACAGACAATTGTCCTGGTTAATGGGAGCCATCAAGATTCCAAACCACCATTAATGGCCCACACTTTGCATAATTACAATAGGCCCTCAGAGTTATGTTTTATATTTCTAGTTTCAGATACAAGTGTGATACATTTATACAAATAGGATGACCACACTCAGTAGATTATAAGCTTTGTAATGATACCTTACAACAGACCTTTTGCATGAAGCATATTCCAGTTATATTTACACTCATTAGCATATTTTCATGAAATCATATAGAGTGCAACGTCACAGCACGTCCCACCACATGCCTAGTCTGAGCGGCGGAACAGGGTGTTGATTGACTCCCTCACTTGAATCTGCCTCAGAGATCTGCATGAAACTCTCATGGAGATACTGGGCAGTCCACTGCCACAGGTTCTCTGGCAGAGCTGCTTTGTTTCTTGCCCCATGAAGGGTAACTTTCCTGTGCCACTCTGCTGTCACGGGGAAATGGGGGACCATTGCTGCACACAGGTGAGCCGCATAAGAGCCAGGGTGAAAGCCGTAGTCTTGGAGAAGACCCTCCCTTGATTCCCTGCTCACCCTCAGCAGCGAGATATCTTCCATAATGAACACAGCCTGTGGAAAATGTGGGGACAGTAAAGATTATCAGTCGTGTCCTGTCCCCCCCGCCTGTGCTGGCTCTCCCCAAGAGCCACGTGCCCAGTGTTCAGTACGGTCCTGGAACACTGATTTCCCCTGCCCCTGCGATTACTCACCATTTTGGGGGTCTTGTGACTCATGTGTGCTTGCCTGGGATCAGCCAGTTAGTGACAGGTATGTAAATAGTGGCTGTGTTTTAAATCACTGAATCAGTGATCTGTGTGTTGCAAATAATACTGCTTCTGTAAAATGTTGCATTTTGGCTTCACAGATATGACCTTGGGAGCCCAGCCTCCCTCTTTGTTATCGCCAGCGGAACGACTGCGCAGAATTAGAAAATGGCCACGAAGAACTAAGGAGGACTTTCTGCATCATGTGATGATGACTCCGCGGCCAAAAAACAAGAATTGAAGGAGTGGTGGGACAGCGAGAAGAGGGACCGAAAGGAGAACGCGGCGCGCCAGAATGAAGTGGCTCTTAAAAGTTATGGAGCGCCAAGCGGACATGCTCCAGGCACTGCTAGCACTGCAAACCAAGCAGCTCCGCGCCCGCCCTCCCCTGCAGCTGCTGTCGCAAAATTCTTTCCCATGCGCCCCCCAGACACCGCCAACACACTCTTATCAACCTCCTGGCTCTAATCTGCACCCGCTGCATTCCACTCCTGCCCCGTCACAGTCCAGCCCTGTGGACTCCCACTACCCACTGCACTCAACACCTGTCCCTCTGCAGTTTGGCCCTGCTGAAGTACAGTACCCGCTGCAAAGGACAAGGTTGGATATGATACCTGGACATACACAAATCTTTAACTGTCCCAGGACCCCACCTCCTCCTGGGACCTTCCCTTCCCCCATCCTCCTCAGTGCTGATGTGTTTTTTTGTTTGTGCGCGGTTGTTGTTTTTTAATAAAATAATTGTTTTGGTTTGAAAGCAA
Organism: Terrapene triunguis; assembly: GCF_002925995.2. NCBI lineage: Eukaryota > Metazoa > Chordata > Testudines > Emydidae > Terrapene > Terrapene triunguis. The sequence continues at coordinate 37,420,631 of NW_020664562.1, read as the reverse complement.
TCTTTATTCCATTAATTGAAAGCAAACAGAGCCCTTCAAAGCAGGCAATTTTCTTAAACCATAGTGCATCGTCTGCACCAATCACAATCTCCTCCTAGCATTACAAGCACTGTACGCCCGAGCACAGCAACAAATATTAGTGGCTTTCAGCTTCAAATTGCTGCCTCAAGTCATCCCTGATCCTTATGGCCCCACGCTGGGCCCCTCTAATAGCCCTGGTCTCTGGCTGTTCAAATTCAGGCTCCAGGCACTGAACCTGGTCCAGCCCTGAGTGAAGCTTTCACCCTTCCCTTCACAAATATTATGGAGCCTACAGCACGCGGCTATAAGCATAGGAATATTGTCATCGGCCAGGTCCAGCCTCCCATATAGGCAGTGCCAGTGGGCCTGTAAACGTCGAAAAGCATGTTAAACAGTCATTCTGCACTTGAGCCTGTTGTTGAACCGCTCCTTGCTGCTGTCAAGATGCCCTGTGTAGGGCTTCATAAGACATGGCATTAAGGGGTAGGCAGGGTCTCCCAGGATAACAATGGGCATTTCGACTTCCCCTACGGTGATCTTCTGGTCTGGGAAGAAAGTCCCTGCTTGCAGCTTCCTGAACAGGCCAGTGTTCCAAAAGATGCATGTGTCATGCACCTTTCTGGACCAGCCTGTGTTAATGTCCATGAAACATCCACAGTGATCCACAAGCGCCAGGAGAACCATAGAGAAATACCCCTTCCGATTAACGTATTCGGTGTCTAGGTGGTCTGGTGCCAGAATTGGAATATGTGCGCCATCTATCGCCCCTCCGCAGTTAGGGAAGCCCATTTGTGCAAAGCCATTCACAATGTCACGCACGTTGCGCAGAGTCATGGTCTTTCGGAGCAGGATGCGATTAATGGCCCTGCACACTTCTGTCAACACGAGTCCAACGGTCGACGTTCCCATTCTGAACTGGTTAGCAACCGATCGGTAGCAGTCTGGAGTATCTAGCTTCCACAGTGCAATCACCACGCACTTCTACAATGGCAGGGAAGCTCTCATTCTTGTGTCCTTGCACCACAGGGCTGGGGCGAGCTTATCACACAGTCCCATGAATGTGGCTGTCCTCATCCGAAAAGTTCTGCATCCACTGCTCATCATCCCAGATGTGCATAACGATGTGATCCCACGACTCAGTGCTTGTTTCCCGAGCCCAAAAGCGGCGTTCCAGTGTGGTCAGCACCTCCATGAATGCCACAAGCAATCTTGTGTTGTAGCTACTACACGTAGTGAGATCAATGTCGAACTGCGCTTGCCAGGGCCGGCTCCTGCGTTTTTGCCGCCCCAAGTGGCGAACAAAAAAAAAAGCTGCAATCAGCGACACTTCGGCGGCAGTTCAACCGCCGCCGCTTTATTCTTCAGCAGCAATTTGGCGGCGGGTCCTTCCCTCCGAGAAGGACTGAGGGACCCACCGCCGAAGAGCCGGACATGCCGCCCTTTTCCCTTGGCCGCCCCAAGCACCTGCTTCCTGGACTGGTGCCCGGAGCCGGCCCTGGCTCTTGCCTTTGTATTTTAAGGAATAACTTCACTGCCATTCGTGACGTGTTAGTGAGAGCGAGCAGCATATTGGTTAACCGTGCGGGATTCATTCCTGCAGACCGAAGAGGCAGAGCAGAGCGTGCAGTACATAAACCTTTGAAAGATGGCGCTGGATGGAAGCACAGGGATTGCTGGGATGCAAAGCAATGCATCATGGGGCATTGGGACAGGACCCAGGATGCCCCATCATCCCCTCTGCCTTCCCACAACTCTTAGCGGCAGAAGAGGAAGAGATGCTCTGTGGGATAGCTGCCCAGAGTGCACCGCTCCAAATACCGCTGTAAGTGCCGCAAGTGTGAACATGCTATTGCACAGGCAGGTGACAGTGTGAACACACAACGGCGGTTTCCCTTCAGCGCTGTGTGAGTGGTGCTGTAACTGCCGGCACTGTAACTCTGCAACACAGCCTTGTCGCTAAAAGTCAGCATATGTAAACACTCTCTGTCGGTATTTTGTCAGCATTTTTGCCGACAAAATACTTCCAGCCCCGCGAGCGGCATTAGCCTTGTTGTCAGGAGAGCGCTCCTGCTGACAAAGCTGTGTTCACACTGCCACTTGCGGCAAAACTTTTGTCTTTTGCGGGCGTGGGGGGGGGCAGGGGGGCGGAGACGGACTTTTTAAGTACCTGTGAAAGACAAAAGTTTTGTTGACAACTGTCGCAGTGTAGGCAAGCCCTGAGAAAGACAAGTTAACTTTTTGAGAATGATGCTAGACATTGACTGGTAATTCTTACTGAACAAAGTAATGGGTGTCTCTTTATTAAAGGAGGGTAAATAAACTGTGATTCAATTTCCTTTGTTGAAAGTGAAAGAAGGGTGTTTGAGATGCAGGTGTTTGGATTTGAGTTTAATTAACTGGTAAACTAAACCCTGCCCTCATGTCAGGTAGCTTAAGCCACCCTTTCCTTTCCAAATCACATGTCTAAAATGCACCCTGACTTGAATGTAAGTAGTGCTTAGCTGAATCACAGTGTTATCAGCAAATGACATCTGGGTGGATCCAGGTGGTGGATTAGGTTTTTGTAATTCAGATTCAACATGAAACCCTTTTTTTCTGGTTGTGTGGGTGTGTATGTCCAACCTACGGCTGCTAAGCATGGTTTAGCATGATTTTTAACTGTAGTGTAGCTAAGGAACAAATGTTAATTCCTAGTTGTGTTTAACCCTAGGGACATGCTGCACATTTAAAAAAAAAAATACTTAGCAATTGTAATGTAGTGCAGCCAAAGCTTAATTCATGAAATTCAGTACTTCACTAAGGGTCTTTGTGAAGAGCTTGACCCACTGCCGCGGCGCCTCCTGCTGGTTGTCCTCAGGAATTAGCTCTCCCAGCCTTGGAGCGCCCTCTGCAGGCCGGTGATCCGCCCCCATGTCCCTCCCAGGACCCCGGTGCCCCTTTCTCTGGGTGCTGCCCCCTGGCAGTACCCCCACGGTCCTGGGTCTCCCCCTCCCAGGGGAACCCCCACCCACTATCCCCACTTCGCCTCAGTGTTCAGCTACTGCCAGACCCCATCTAGCCCCCTGCTCACTGGGGCGGACTGCAATGTAAGCCACTCATCATAGGCAAAGGGGGTTCGGACCTGCTGCCTCTGCCTACCCACGGGCTGCCCCCTGCAACCCAATACCTAATGGGCCTTACCAGGCCTGCAGCCTGGGGCTTTCCTAGGCCGGAGCTCCCCGGCTCCCTAGGCCTTTCCCCAGCCCTGCTCCAATCTAGGTTCCCTTCTTGGCACCTTGCAGCCAGGCCCTTCTCCCTCTACAGACAGAGGGAGACTGCCTGGGCCTCTGGCTCACAGCCTTTTATAGGGGCCAGCTGGGCCTGATTGGGGCATGGCCCCAGCTGAGCCTACTTTCCTCCAATGAGCCCAGGCTTCTTGCCCCAGCCACAGCCCTCTCCTAGGCTGTTTCTAGCCCCATAGGGCAGGAGCGGGTAACCATCCCGCTACAGTCTTCCAGTCTCTAGTGTGAATTAGCACCCATTCTGCAGGGTGTATTGTTCATACTTTAAATACTTTGTTGCTACTATGTATGATATGTTAGATTCAGAGGGTCAGGTAAACTTCATGTTTGATGATCAAGCTAGAATAGAGAAGTAAAATTTGCCTTCTTTCTGAGTCTGTTGGATTTTTTAGAAGTTTGATGAAGTTCTGTACTTAGAAGAACATTTTAATGGTTAGTTGGTGATTGGCTCTGCACCTAAGTCTCAAGTTTGAAATCAGACACTTGCATCCATCTGGCAATCAGATCTATGGACAGGTATTAAAAAGATCAGATTACACATCAGACCTTCTTAGGGATGGCAAAATTTTGTTTTAAATTCAAAATAAAACATTAGTTTTTATGCCTGACTTGCTGTTGTACATATGCAGATTTGAACTATTTAACAAATAACATGCAGAAATACATATGTAGGAAGGACTCTCAAACTTTGAAGTGATTTATATTATAAATAACTAAAATTTATTGCATCTAGGATGTAATTAAGAATAATACCCAGAAGATGTAATACGGGCACAATATACAATTTACTATTCATTGGCAGAAAGGGTATACTGCAAATGGTTTGAGAACCATTACAGATTGCAGTCTCCACATTATTAAATCTCCAAGTTGGAAAATTGTTCTCTGAATGTTTCTAACACAAAACAACTTTGACATTTAAAAAGAATTTTACATATTTTATTAAAATTGTGACTACTGGCCTCTTTGAATGGAGACAAATAACTGGGTACATGTTTGTAACCAGAGTTATAGTGTCTAAAATTAAGGTGTGAGACTACAATCCTGCAAAGGTGTCTGCTTTACCTTTTGCAGAATTAGCAGACTCAATCAGGGATTTAGATGTCTAATAGCCCTATATTGAGTCTGCAAATATTTGTGCCCACAATTTCACATCTTCAAAACTGGAGGTCAATCTCATAACAAGACACTTGATTGGAAAGTAACCGTTAGCAATATCAGACTCTGAAAGCCTATTTGGTTGGTACACTGAACACTTAGTTATTTGGAGCCATGTTGGACTATTAATTTCCCATGGTTGTGGGATTTTAATGCTGCTGGTAAGAAGAAAATTGAGGCTTTTGAGAGGTGGTGCTGGTGAAGACTCTTGTGTATCTCCTGGACAGAAAAGAAGATGAATGCTTATATTAGAAATGCTATTGGAGAGAGGCAGACCCTGCAGTAGGAAATCAACAGGAGTAAACTACTATACTTTGGTCACATCAGGCATAGAGATGGGAATAACTTCAGGGAAGTTATAGTGGAAGGAATGGTGGCAGCTCATCTTAGTAGGGGATGAATAGCGAGGGCATGAATAGACTGTGTACGACAGATTATTGGGCAGTCAGCTGCTGAGTGCTCAAAGTCAGTGATGGAGCAAGAAGGCTTCTGAAAATTCTGTTCTGATGTCACAAATATTCAGACAGGAATAAATAGATTTTACTGATTTATGTTGTACTATGCAGAAGTGAGAGCTGCACCCTCTCTCCATGCAACTTTAGTGGCCTGCCTGAGCCCCAGTGAAGCAACCATTCTCCCATTCCACTTTCAGCTAGAACCGAGGAGTCCAGAGTCATGAAAATGCAAAGGAATATATTAAAAATTTAACCAGATTCACTTCAATAACAACAACAAAATCACTTTGAGTGAAGTTTGATGTTTGAGTGACTTCTCAGATCATTTCTTAATTTGGACCTGCCCCTGCTTCTGTTGAAGTCAATGGCATGGAGTAGGAATTGGAGCCCTTTCTGTGAACTGGTTTACTCGTCCATAGGGAAAACCACACCGGCAACAGGTTTTATCCAAAAACTTTTAAAAATGTAAATAGTTGAAAAGTCCCAAGGCCACTTTCACAACCAGGTCTCATGCTGAGAAAATTGTGATGGGGCCAAGTCACTAGGCTAGATATGAAGTCATAGGCTGCAGGGCCAGGTGGGGTCCACCCGGGCCATGGCCTGACCACTTTTTGGTCAGGTCAAACCTGAGTGGTGCTGTGACCGTATGTGCCAGGTCCCAAAGCCGCTCACTCAAATTTGGCCTGGCTGCTCCTCCATCATGATGGAAGATGGGCGAGGCCAAACCTGAGTGGTGCTGTAACACTGCTCACTCACTGAAATTTGGAGAATTCAGTAGGTGTAAGGGGCTCATGGTCCCAGAGAGTCAGGCTGCGGTGGAGTGGGGGGAAGCATCTGAGGGGGGATGAGGAAGGACAGGCAGGGGGCTAGGAGGTCAAATCTATGGCGTTCCGCAGCCCCTGGGTGAAGGTAATCCTCTACAGATGAATTTTTAAGTTCCTTTACAGAACTCAGGGACACTGTACATTTATTCTTACTATACGTTTAGATGGAGGAGAAAGAGCTGATGGTTTTCAACAAAGAATGTAATTGTTTCAAATTACATTTGTCAAATTGATTTTGTTGCTAATATTTTTGAAAAGCAGCTTCCACAGAAATGTCCCCATTTAACCTGTGACCAACCCTGTGTACAGCCTTGGAAAGTAAATGGTGCTTGCAGATATTGAATGAGCAAAGGTAGTTTTTTCTTGTTTAAACAAGTATGGTTTTTTTCATAGCCATAAACAAGGAGGGAGGAAACACTGACTGAACAAATTGACATTAATGGCACATAGTGGAAATATCTGGACTGTGTTCCTGAAAATATGCTGAGTGTATTGGTAGGTAGCACAGATTTCAGCTTGTAAAATTAGAAGAAGAGTGGAATGAAGACTATTTTTAAGGCTTCTGGGGGGGTATCCTTTGCCTTTGAACATTTGTTGATAAGGTGCTCCCAACATGTGGAGCAATCTGGTTTGTTTCAAAGCCAGGAAATTGCTTATCAGGCATAGTTTTATGAGCAAACGGCAGGGATTGCTACCAGTATTGAGTGAAGAGGTGAATTCTATCAGAGACTGGGAAATCACCCCCCAACCCTCCCTGAAATGTGGTGATAGAATTGTAACAAAGAGCTCCCAAGAACTCCTTCCAACACATCACTGAGTTTCAGTAAGAAGTGACATATCATCCACAGCCATGCTGTACCAAACTAAAAATAGGAAGAAAAACAGCGACACACCTTTTTATTCCATTAAAACACATTGGAGTGGGAGAATTTTTTTTTAAAGGCCAAGTGAAATAAATGAGACATTTTGCTTTTTTAAACAAATAGGGACTTGTTAGGTCTGCCGTCTGATTGGACTGACAGCAAAGCCACTTTTGTAAAGAAAACGTCACCATAAATGTTAGTACAGTGCTCGAGAAGGTGGAAAGTGTTACATAAATGCTAAGTACTCTTAGAAATAGAATTGCAAAGGATTCTTTTTAGATATTGGTATTCATTACCTTTTAATATATTTGGAAAATGATTTAACGTACAGCACTGGAAAAAAATTATGGAAACATCAGCTGGAGTATGGAAATAATCTTACTGGCAAGAACTTGATTATGCAACATGATGATCCAAATATAAACTGTGAAATGTGATACAGCTCAAGACACATTGTACAATATTCCACAAGATTATATCCAAAAAGTGTACAACTGCCTCGATAAGTGAATTAGTACATTATGCTATACAGCAGGGATGTCAAAATCATTTGGAGGAGAAGGCTGGATTCCAGGTTTAATCATGGTCCCTGAGGCACGATACAAAGACAGAGCTTCATACTCACCTCAATCAACAGCAGAGCTCCCACTGATGTTAGTGGGAGGTTTGCAGAGAGATCAAGGGGAGAACATAGCCTTCATGTAGTAACTAAACATCTGTATTTAGCTCCTCATTGTCACATTGAGTATCACTCAATGAGAAGATCTGCTCCCCCTTATTTCACTTCTGTTTCAGCTTTTTGTTTCTCCTCCTTCCCCTCTTCCTCTCTGTTGCTCCCCTTTCTTGTCTTGTGTGTCTCCTCTGTTCCTCCCTCTGTATTTTTATCCCTGCAGCAAATCCCAGTTCCCACTCCTCAATGGTTTCACTCCTATTCCCTTCCCTATTTTATTGCTAAAATGATCAGCAGCAGAATAATTAATATCATGTTATCATCACTGGACCTTTAGAGTTGACACTCAAATGAGATGAATAGGGGACAGGTAGAAGATATAGAAGTCATTGTTTCAGGTTGTCTGCAGACTCAGGCAGAAGTCACATCAGTTTACACTTGATTTACGTTTGGAAGGTTGTATCTGCAGCCCCGAGGTATCAAAACTTACTTTTCATTTTTAAATGAAAACTTAGATTCTGCACAAGCTGCATACGACATATAGGGCACATAAATGTATTCATGTATTTGTGTGCTCCATATTCAGATCCTGCCATATGTGTGCCATATGTTTGACACCCCTGCTAAACAGCCAAGTTCCCCCTTCAATTCCCCATACAAAATTATATTAGCCCTTCTTTTTGTATGTATTCTCAATTCACATTAAATATTTATCTGGTATGTGAACCTGTTGTATCCTTGCTCTCCACTCAGCATTAAGAATATGGAGAAACCACATTGGTACAGTTGGATTCCAAATAACTAAATAATAACTTTATTAACTATGTGCAAATATAGAAACCTAGCTACTTATATCTGTTCTGGCAGGGTTCTGATGTCTTCTGCAACAGAAGACAGGGAGGCCCTCTAGAAGGCTCCCAAACCATTTAAAGCGATATTACCCAATTCCTATACACTACAGATAGATTCTGACAAATATCATTTTGTCCGAAAAGTACAATTTAGTGTGTGAGATGAAGATGCGTCATATTTTGTTTTCAGTACAACATGTTTAAAACATTAGATTAGCAGAGTGCATCTGATTTGAATAAGTCAGCCATTAGGGATGGTTTTTTGAGATTGTCCAGAAGTATACTTCCTAAAAGTAGAGGTGGGAAACGAGGTTCAGATAAAACAATCATTTTAATCTGTCACTAACTCTTATTTATTATTTAGCACCAACAGTGTACTTAGAACAGAGAGGGAAATATGGTCCCTGCACCAAGTCTCAAAATAGATAGATAATATAGTCCAGACATCAGATGAAAAGAGGGGGGAAATGAAAATGTCTGATGTTCCTTTAAAAATAAATTGTATCTAATCTGGGACTATAAATGCTACTATCCATTAATCGTATTGTGTGGATATTGTATAGTGCCCCTACAGAGCAGAGTTAAGGTTTGGGTGCCCTGCCAGTGCATTACCATACTTTAACATATTTTCATTGCCTTTCCATTTAACCTTAACTCTGAATTTCCTGTTTTTTTTATACTTTTTTTTTTAATAATAGCAACATCCCTGTAATGTTTTACCCTTAAGTTACTGATACTTACTCAACATTAACGCCAGTGTAACAAAGCTTTTATCTTGGAATTTTGTTGGTTATATGAAAAAGATCATACAGAACAAGAAACAACAAACTCTTGAGAATGCCACCACAGGATATTTGTAACAATTTAAATATGTGTAATATCATCCTGCATTTTATTATTATTATTTATTATTTATTATTTATTATTTATTATTAACTTTTAGCTCCAGCTTCTGGCTGATTTGCCATAGTCTCTGGAGTAATGCAGAGTGGTTAGAGCTATACTCAGGTGGCTTCCTGGGCTCCTTCCCTGATGGCTGCTTGGATGAATTCTTATTGGGAACAATAGGAGGCACTGGCCATTTTGAAAGAGGGCATTGTAACTGAGAGGACAGTTGCCTCAGTCCCATTGAGCACAGTAGAAGATAGCAACCTTTTTCAAAGAAGACAAAGGGGTTTTTAATTCTCTGTAGATCATGAGCCATTGGCCTCTGCTATAGAAAACAATTTCACTTATGAAGACTAATAGCAAAAAATGACCATTAATCCTTAAAAAAAATCTTTCAAGTGTAGCTAATCCATAAGATTTCAGCAAGTTATAACTATATGGGAAGTTAGAAGAGTCCATATTCTTAAGATCATTTGGGACAAAAAATGTGCAATACAAGGTGCTAAATTTCTTAAAGGACCCATTTTTCAATTAATGTTAACTCTTTAATTAATGGAGTTACTTGTAAATTCTCAGAAATCCACTGTGTGCTCAGGGCGAGTGGTATAGGATGTATTGCTGTCTTCATACCTAACAAACCTGTTGAATCTCTGCTCTAAAATGCAAACTCAGCCTTAACTATGCAACCTCAACTAGTGCTTCCCTAATACCTTTGACAGTGAACAGTGAGGTGGCAGACTTGCAGATAACGCAAGGTTATTTAGATTAGTCCAGACTAGGGGACCCTGAGGAATTTAAGAAACACCTGGCAAAGCTAACCAGTAACATAACACAATATCAGCCCAAATTCCTTTTAGTAAATTCATCATTTTAGGTAGCACTTTCTGGGACAAAAGATCCGGACATAATTTTGTTGCTCTGCCAATTATTATCTTCACAATCTGCAGCTGTTTCAAAAAAGCAAATAATATTAGGTTGTATGAAGAAAGAGAATAAGATAAGAGCACTATTTTCTGTGCTTTAGAAAACTAAGCACACTTTCTGCTGGATTGGGTACTAAATAGTCTGTAAAAAAATAAGATAAAGAACGTTTTTACATACTATGGTACTTACTAAGACCTCTCTATTTTTTTATTGACAAATATTGTATGCTTGTCTATCTAAATGGCTAGTGTTTTAGTCAGACTTAAATGATGTGTTAAAATTGCCAAATTTTTTTTTAGGAATTCAGGTCCTGCTGTATTTATTGCCCCTTAAATGTTTTCCTTGCAAGTATCATTAGTAATGATCTGATAGTCATATTTTTTATTTGCATAGCACCCTTCAGCCCGAAGGATCCCAGAGCGCTTCACAAATTATATACATTCAGCACAGCTGAAATGCAGCCACCTTGAGGGTGGAGGACAGCAGCCAATCAATCAGCATATAGCACACAGCACAACAGTGAGCAGGAAGGATAATTTTGCACAACAATGCTATTATGAACAGAGCATGAGATTTTCCATGTTCATACAGAGTGGACAGAGTTTCAATTTTCTGGCTCATGCAACTACATGAAACTCAATTTACCTTAGAAAGGTGATGGGCATGGGTGGATCCTTTTGTGGTCCCAGGAAGAATGGGTACCGCAGTCCTGAAGTTTAGAATTCTATTCTGTTCTGTATAGGTTCTTACACTGCCCTGGGGTTCTTGCACAACTTTCTTGGGGATGAAATCTTAAAAGGAAAATGGAAAATAAATTAAATTACAGTGGCAGGTAGAAGTAGACTGGATCCAAACACCTATGAACTTTGGCAAGTCTGGATCTGAACTTGAAGGCTTAACTTAAATGGGCCAAACCAAAACTCTGTGTAACAACCTCTCTCCCCATGACACAGTAGAAATAGAACCTAGCACCGTTAGCACCACAGTACCTCACACTTAGCCAGGTCATTGTAACCAGATCCCAATACGCCCACATTTGGTGAAGTTTGACTTGAATTTGAGTTATATGAGCTAAGTCCATGTCTCGGGCCATTTGAAGGTTGCTGGAACAATGATAGGGCAAGTAAAACAAAAGCAGATTTAGTTTTTGTTTTAATTATTACATAAGAATATTCAACTTTCCAAACTTCGTGTTTTTTTTTTAATTTTATTTAATTATTCTTAGAAAGGTGCAAGATATTCTAAGTAGGTGGGATATAGAAGCATTCTGACTCTATATATTTGAGTAGGCCATGATTCCACCTCCTGCTCAGAAAACTGAAGTTAGGCTGTAAATTATAGTGATATTTATAGATAATTGCCCTTAGTAATAATGAATTCCTATTAAGCGTATCTGACTGGGCTCTTTGTGCATCTGCTCCTAAAATCACTTTGTTCTCCTTGTTGAGTTTATTAAAAAATAGAAACTTGTTCATTTAGAGGACCGACTGGCTAAGCAGCAGTTCTGCAGAAAAGGACCTGGCGATTACAGTGGATGGGAAGCTGGATATGACTCAGCAGTGTGCCCTTGTTGCCAAGAAGGCTAATGGTATATTGGGCTGCATTAGTAGGAGCATTGCCAGCAGATCGAGGGAAGTGATTATTCCCCTCTGTTTAGCACTGGTGAGGCCACATCTGGAGTATTGCATTCAGTTTTGGGCCCCCCACTACATAAAGGATGTGGATAAATTGGAGAGAGTCCAGCAGAGGGCAACGAAAATGATCAGGGGGCTGGGGCACATGATTTATGAGGAGAGGCTGAGGGAACTGGGCTTATTTAGTCTACAGAAGAGAAGAGTGAGGGGGGATTTGATAGCAGCCTTCAACTACCTGAAGGGGGGTTCCAAAGAAGATGGAGCTCGGCTGTTCTCAGTGGCGGCAGATGACAGAACAAGAAGCAATGGTCTCAAGTTGCAGTGGGGGAGGTCTAGGTTGGATATTAAGAAACACTATTTCACTAGGAGGGTAGTGAAGCACTGGAATGGGTTACCAAGGGAGGTGGTGGAATCTCCATCCTTAGAGGTTTTTAAGGCCTGGCTTGACAAAGCCCTGGCTGGGATGATTTAGTTGGTGTTGGTCCTGCTTTGAGCAGGGGGTTGGACTAGATGATCTCCTGAGGTCTCGTGCAACCCCAATCTTCTGTGATTCTAGAGGGAATTTGAGACTTTTTTTTTTTCATTTTGAGGAAACTTGAAACCTCTCACTAAAATTGTTTTACTTATCTGCTCATTGATAGGGAGTTTGCAGGTTGGGGAGGAAAGTTCATGGAAGTTCTACTGTTGTATTTTGTGGCTAGTTCCAACTATTTTTTTGACTTGAATGTCACAGAACTGTGCAAGAGGAGGTTACTTCCAGTAGATCTGTAGCTCTGTAAGTATAAAAAATTGAGTATTAGCTCTTCTTTACACCAAAATGTATTTTATTTTATTGGAATGTAGGACTAGAAGGGACATGTGTCGTAGAATCATTGCTTTAAAATATTTCTTGCTCAGTGAGAAATTATTCTTCTGTAGTGTTTGTTTTCTCCTATTGAGCTTTGAGTGGTTGAACATATACTGCATATGTATTTATTAATATATTTAAAATACACAGTGGACATGGTTGATAAGGAAGAGGATTTATCCATGTGGAGTGGTAGACAGATATGCATATACAAAAGAGACTTTGGAATTCAGTGGGACTACTCCCTAATAAGAGGGCAGCAAATTAAGTCAGTGGGCAAGATTCTGATTTCTTGGCCAGTACTATTGAGCTGTGCAGTAGTTTCCCTATACAGCCTCATGATCATATCACCCTTTTCCATCCCACTCTCCATTTCTTCCTGTTGTTTCACACTCATTTACTCTATGATTCTTCAAATTAGATTGTAATCTCTTCAGGGCAGAGAGCATCTGTTACTGTGTATGCCAAACCCAGCACAACAGGGGTGCTGGGCACCGCCACAGCACAAATATGTATTTGAGCACCACCACAGCACAAATAATAATAATTTAACAAACAATAATTTATACTGGCGTAAATCTGGAGTAATTGCACTGACTTCACTGGTGTAACTGAGATCGAAATCTGAGCCATTCGACTAGTTGTATATGTAATTCAAGGTCCCATGGAGGAGTTCTGTTGACTTCAGAGTGCTTTGGATCAGGCCCTATGTGCAGTAGCTGTAGAATCAGAAGCTAGTGGAAACCTATTTCACACCCCAGCAGTGAGTGAGCCATCTGGTGTGGAGGGTGCAATGATGCAAACAAAGGGGCATAGAGCTAGTTGGTACACTCCATAAACATGGTGACAGGTTTCAGAGTGGTAGCTGTGATAGTCTGAATCAGCAAAAAGAACAGGAGTACTTGTGCCACCTTAGAGACTAACACATTTATTTGAGCATAAGCTTTTGTGGGCTAAAACCCACTTCATCGGAAAAGGTATTTTCCACTGCATGCATCCGATGGAGTGGGTTTTAGCCCACGAAATCTTATGCTCAAATAAATTTGTTAGTCTCTAAGGTGCCACAAGGACTCCTCGTTCTTTTTTCCATAAACATGGTGGCTCAGAAAGAAATGGAGCCAGGGCAGCTGAGCGGTGCATTGATTCAGGGCAACTGCTAGGGAGCCACCACTGATGAGAACCCTTTGGAATCCCTGCCAAAATGTAAAGTTGCTCCCAAGGGAGAGTGACACTACTGCTCCTGCCCCTCCCTCTAGACCAGTTCTTCTTTCAGCACATCCACAACCTCCAGCACAAAGTGGTAAAAGTTGCACTCACAGAGCTGAATAGGGCCTATAGTGTGTGTGTATATTTTTCTAAGTCAGTAGAAGTCTAGAGTTCTATTCACTCTATTATGATTGCAGTTTGCTTTAACCGGTATCATTTAAAATCCTGACTCCTTGAACTGAGGAAGATATGTATTGGTATGTGTGTGTCCTTTCAGTCAATAGGTATAGTAGGTAGTTATATTTAAAGGGTTTGAAGTTATTTTTATGAGCCATAGTGAAGTGTGTGTAAACCTTTATTTTTATCTTGAGAGCTGCTTAGCAATTCTTCCAGGAGATTTATGCTTTTCTAGTTGAAACACTTACAAATCGAGAGGAATACAATATTAGCAAAAGCAGAGACAGCTCATTTCTGTTTCCATCTGAGAATCCAGTTCATAATTTCCCTATGATCTTGGCTGCGACCAAAGGGAAGTTTTAACGTTGTTTAGTAAAACAAGAGAAGCATCGTTCCCTTTAACCAATAGAGTCAATCACTCATCCAGTACTCCCATAAAGTTTCTGTCTGATTGTATCCCTATCAGAGGGCTCTCATGTAGCACCCAAACAAACTGTACACCTAACCTTGTTTGGGGCAGTACTACCGCATGGAAAAGTTACTCAAAGATCACACACGTACAATACCCTCAGTGATTGCGTTGCTTAAAGATTTACTGACAACGATTGGTTTCTTTTTCATTTTACTTGAAAAGAGCGTAGCTTGTTTCTTCTGAGAAAAAAGTAACTGAAGCAAGTCACTTGCGTCCATCTCACTTAATGACATTTTACTTTAAAAAAAAAAATATCATCACTTTAGACAAGAAACGCTGTGATGAGTAACGCTTAGGAGGAGGGGGAAAAAACTTGCTTACAAGGAACTGCTTTTATTAGCGTGCAATCTTAATCCACATACATGCAGATGAGTCTGTCAGAGAGCATTCCTCCCACACCCCCTTTTTAGAGGAAGTTTGTTGATGTATTACCGAGATCTCATCTTCAAAGCCAAACAAAAAAAAAGGGGGGGGGGGACAGCCATTCACAGGAAGGACGTAAGTTGATTTGTTCTCCTCCTGGAGCCTGGAGCAGAAGTACCCAGACCGCATGATGAAGGAGCATTGTACCACCTACAGTAGTGCTGCCTGCAGCTGTGTCAGTGACTCTACCATGGAAAGTCTGCAGCCACTCAAGCCTAACTACATGTCTGTGTGTTTATTTGCAGAAGAATCTTATCAAAAATTAGCAATGGAAACTCTGGAAGAATTAGACTGGTGTTTAGATCAACTTGAAACCATTCAGACCTACCGATCAGTCAGTGAGATGGCATCTAACAAGGTAAGCGATGGGATAACTTCTTCCTAAAATGTAAAAGGCTGAAAATAAAAAGAATAAGTGCTGTAATGTAAGACAAAAAGTGTTGCTGTATGTGATTGTGTCCACCAGCAGACAAGCATGCACAGTGCAATATCTGACAAAGTTCATTTAAACACTGTTGGTACTTTTTCCTAGTACTTTATGTTAAGGGTGGGAACTTTAAATGCTTTGAACTATCTGTATCCTTATGCTATTGCAAGAATTAAACAGTGCAAGTGGTAAACGATAGCATAGGTTCTCAAGCAAAATATATTTACACTGTGAAATTAATCCTTGGATTTGGTGATATGTTCCAGTGGACCTTAGGTACATTTTTATACAGTTAGAAGTAGGATGGTAAATAAAAATGTTACTTACAAAGTAACTTATACATTGGAGAAAATTTGTCATAGAAAAGCAGAACCAGGAAAACATTTAGCATTCCGTGGATTCAGAATTATAATATGGTACAATGCAGTAAAACCACATCATTACATTGATATTTGTCTATCAGAAAATTTACAAGGTGTCAATTACAGCTGTTCTCCCTGGAAATAATACTACCACAGGCACCCACTGAAAAGTGTGTAACTGTAACAAATGATCAGGCTGGGGAAATTAACTTGGCTTTTCAATAATAATGGCAAACTCTAAACATTATGGGATAATGTTTTACTGCAACTGTCCCTTTCTCTAAGCATTTGGTTTGTGTTTTTAATATTATGGTACGAGTTGACAGCATTTTATATTCAGTACATGATTAAGGTGCAGTGCCACAACACTGGGACATACGTAAAAGTGTTTTCATTAAAGGGCTGCTTTTTGGGGGGAGGGAAGAGATGCAGGAGAATTTGAGTTTTCATACAAGGAGTAAAAATTTGCTAAAATTAATTTGAAAAAAAAAATATTCCAAACTAAACTTTATGCTGAATGTAGGAAAAAATGGGGGGAAGGTTGAGAAGAAAAATACAGGAAAGATATAAAGGGAAAAAATACAGCAGAAGCCCTGACTACCCCTCAAAATAATCCTTTAAAACCACCACTCTCTCCAACCCTCAGCTTCTGCTTCCAGCCTCCAACCTTCCCAGCCAGAGAGAGAACTGCTCTCTGTGAGCAGATGAGATTCTATTAAGAACCCATCAAAGTCAGTCCTTAATTGGCCAGAGGGGTTATTGTTGATTGACATAAGGCACTCCCTGGGGCTATAGGCACCACCTCTGCAATGTTCCTAGCTATTGCCCAAATGAGCACTTGACTGGCATCTGAGCAGATCTCCTGCTTTTGCACCCAGCAGCACGGTCTAAGTGCACAAGATCTCAAAGTCACAAGTATTGCTGCTCCAAATTCAATATTTATGCCCATGCTTTTATGCAATATTTACACCCATCAACCTGATGAAGCAAATCCATATGGTTTCTGAAATGTGTGTGTGCTCTATCTCTTACAAAGATGTTAGACATTGTGTATTCCTTCATTCCTTTGCATTAGCCCTCATGATTAGAACCTGTTTTACCTTTGTGCCACACAAATCCAGGGCTATTCTTCTTTTCCTAACTGGAAATAAATTACACCGGAAATGCTGAATCATAAACTGAGATTCTATGGAATATGTTAAAGAAATTAATCCCAGGTCATTTCAAATTTCCTCCTCCTCCACTAGTTCTTACTACAGCATGCCGGGGCATAGAAAGTAATACAAGTATAATAGGGCTAGCTTTCAAGAAAAGAATATAATTATCAGCTTGCGTGAAAAACAGATCTAGCCATTAGTAAGGCTTTAGACTGAGAAGAAAATAGGGCCTCACACATGGGGCAGAACTATCCCGTATTTTGAGATTTTCTCCCACATTGGGACTCTTAGAGGTGAAAAGCTCTGATTAAGTAATTCAGCCACTGTGTAATTGTTAAAAATTATGATTTTACTATGTGCAGTGTTAGTGTTCATTGGTTAGATTCAACTTTCTTTAAACTTTGCTCATTCGTATACTTGAACTAAAATGTGTTTGTACGTGTTCTGGTCAGATTCCAAGAGTCATTTCCAGCTATGAAAGACTAACAAGAAATGGTTTGCAGCTTATTCTTTTTTCCTTGCCATGGTAACAAACATCGAAACAAGTTGGTGATAAATGTCTCTTGGTTTTGTGCCATCATGGCAAACAGTTTTTCATGGCACACAGTAAAATTATTTCAAGTGAGCTGCGCAGTCTGACAACTGTTCAATTGGAAGTATTGAGGCTTTTGAAAGACTGTTTAGAAACAATCAGAAAATTTGACAACAAATTAATGGAACATTTTTCATCTCGTAAAGTATCTGAGTAGACTATCTTGCTTGAATCAAAAGCTTTTAAGTAGGGCATTGGTAAACAACAAAACAGTCCGATGTTTTGAAAACAGGATGCTTAGGCTCCACATTATTAAAGAAGAACGGAAAGAGAAACAGTATAGAAAGGAAGAAAGCAAATAGACTCAGCACGATCCCAAGTGCAGAACAGTATAAACCGTGACCTATCTTCCTGACCTCTGTTATTGCTGAGTTCCTGGCCCTGTGCCACTAAAGCCAAACTACGTCATTTGAGAATGATAGTAGGCATGGCACAGCTGTTGCAAGTGTGACTCGAATTTCCTGTCTCCTTCCTGACAGACGTAGTTTTAAAAGTACAGAGTTGCAACAACAGCAGACAGAGAGGGAGGATCTCTGAATTCGTGTTTGCAGTGTGATTCTCAGACCTCTTGTACAAAAAGCATTTTCTGGGAGGAAAAGCCATGTGTGACACCATCCTGGTCATAAAGAGTTGGCACATGGGTCTGCCAACAATGTAAGTTAATTACTCAAGGAAAGTGAAAAACTAAGGGCCTGATCCTGCTAGGTGCTAACCAGCCTCAGCTTGTATTGAGGCAAGTGGGAGTAGAGGCTGCAAAGCACAGGCTTGAGCCCAGCATAGAACCATTACAGAAAGGCAAAGCTCTGTCTCCTGAGTACTCCCTCCCTAGGTAAAGTCTTTACCACATGTCTTTACCAGTGCACTTAATCCTGTCCTCCAAATACCCCAGACCTCTTGCTATTCCAGACCAGAGTTTCCGGGAAGCAGACTGCCTATCACGCCAAGCATGGTGGTGGTTTTGGGAAATGGGAAATCTGATTTTTTTTTTTAAGAAATGATTTGCATCCCAAAATTAGAAAGAGAGCAACGCTGAAGAAAACGACCATACATCCCTAAGTGAGTTTCTGTTCCACATTGCCTTAGTCATTGCCCCTTGGCACTGGCCTCATTCCCTGTGGATTCCCTAAACTAAGCATGTGGGAATGTACGGAATACTGCAAAGATGGAGTTTATTATTTATGTAAAATACTAACAAGACAGTTCTATAGTTTCAGCTTTGAGTGAAATAAAGCTAACTTACCCTTAGTCGTCTGTAGATATTAAATCTTAATATGTATTGTACATTTTTACATTATTGTAAGATATGACATATCATTCTGCATTTAGTGGCCTATCCAGTTCACTGCCTAGGCAGATACTGAGTCATCTCTGGAGGTTTGTGAGTCTCCTGATATAGCAGCCCCCTAATGCTGCATTTGGCATTATGCAGCTGTCTACAGACTCATCTGCCATAGAGACAGAATCACAGGCCCCCTAGAGCATTTGGGCTCTACGGAGCAAGGTTGGTAGACACAGGCTCGGTGCATCCCCAAATCATAAAGCGTGGGGTAAATAATTCCCCAACTGACCTACTAGTTCTCCAACTCCCAGCTTGATGGTTTTCTAAGGTCTTAAGGTCATAGAAGCTAGGACTGGAAAAGACCTTTTACATCACAGAGTCCATCCACTTATAAGTGCAGGATCCCCTGAATAGCACAGTAGTTTTTGAAGCCAGTATTCAGAGCCTCTGCACCCAGACTGTGCAACTTTGCAGTTGATAGATGATAAAGGCTGGCTGGAAAGTAAAATCTGTTTCACCAAAAAAGGTTTTGACAACTGATTCTGTTCCTTCCAGATTTCCCCCCAGAAAAGTGAGGGTGCATGAGACTACCCCAGAATAGCTAAGTTACGTCCAGGGATCAGAGGAGAGAGACCTGAACCTCAGTCTCCCACGCCCTGGGCAAGAGTCCTAACCACCAGACTTTAGAGTCAGTCATTGTCTCAATCTATCCTATTAGAGCTCCGCTTTGTCTAAATAAATAGTTGCTGGGCCAGAGAAAGACTTACTGACTCTATAGCACCTGGATGTGGGAGACCCATGTTCAAGTTCCTGCTCTGAATCATGCAGAGCCCCTTCTCTATTGGTTTTGGGTAGGTTCTTCAGGCCCAGGATGGAATTTCTGGTCAAAATCTGTGACAGCCCCAGCGCAGAATAGCCATTAGACTGGTGGTTAGGACTTCACATGTGGGAGACCCGGTTTCCAGTCCCTAGTCTGAATCAGGGAGAGCAGGGATTTGAGCCTGTCTACCACACCCAGGTGATTGCATTGCCCTAACCACTTGCATATTGGCTATCCTCACCCTGCTCTAGGCCAGAAATTCCACCCAGCACCGGAGAAATCTTCCCAATGAAAGTGTTGCTGGAACCAATATGTTTCCATGAAAAGTTTCCATTTTGACAACTGGGCATTTGCCAACAAATAACATTTCATCCAAAAGTCCCCAGCGAGCCCTATGAATAATGTAATTCATTATTTGCAGAAACAGTTTGAATTTTGTATATACGTACTTTGGTAACATCACAGGGTCTTCCTTGTTGACCCACCGGTTTTGAAACTTTGTTATGCCTGTATTGTGATGGAAGTTAAGGGAGCCTTAACATTGACCATACGGCTCAGTGCTGCTAGACATACTGTAATATAACTCCTTGCAATTTGTCTCACCTGGATTTAGAAATGTCAGCTGTTAAAGAAGTCTCCAGGAGAAGTGGGCGTAAAGAGCAGAATTAAATCCTGCAGGCAGATAACATTTTTGACCATCACTATATACATAGGTATTTGCTTGTGAGACAGCTCACCAAACCATTGTCTTTGTTATTTTGCAAGAGAGCCCCTGGCATAAACATGACTCTTCCACTTCACCACTATTTCAAAGGGTGTTCCAATCAAACAAAAAACAAAACAAACAGAGAGAGACCAGCAAGCCCACACCTAACTGTCAGGAGACAGTGGCTAAATAAATCTGAGGGCACTAATGTAAACTCTGGCAGTCCACATCAAGCAGTTTAACATTGCTCAGGGCAGCACGCCAAGGGTCTATGTGCCTTGCTGCACAGCTTCCACATTTGCATTTGTTTTGTGAGTCTGCCAGCACTCAATCTTGCCCACTTCGTACGTGATGTTTCCCTTAACTGGTGCCAAATTGTTTAGTCTTTTGGTTACTTTACTGTAATTTCCTTTGTTTAATATGCTTTAAAATAGCCAATTGGCTTACAAAGAAAGGCTTGTAAAGTTAAGCAACAGTTAGCAAGACAAAGAGACTTCCATGTCTTTTGTTTTTATAAGCAGAGTTAAGTAGGTATGATTCATGGAATTCCGCACATCAGTTCCTGATGGGTTATTTGGTATTCCCCTCTATCGGCTGCAGCTGTTCAGGGACTGTCATTACGGAAACAAAGACAGTAACTAAGCGTTTGGGAGACCTCATGAAGTGCAAGTTAGCTGATCTTCAACAGCCATTAGAAGAGTATTGTAATTATCATTAAAGATCTTAAATGCATTCTGAAATGCATGGCGCCCTTGTAAAGTATGATGCAAACATACCCTAGTGCTGTTAGGTGATTCTTGAATTTACAGTTTTTGGAATTAGCCTGAGTTGTGAAATCATTATGCTTGATGCAAAATGTGATAGAGGCTGTTTACACCTGAGGGTGGGGACAATTCATTCGTCTGGGGCACCTGGCATTGGCCACTGTCGGTAGACAGGATACTGGGCTAGATGGACCTTTGGTCTGACCCGGTACGGCCTTTCTTATGTTCTTATGTTCTTATGATGTATGTTTGAACTTCAGTCTTCTCATTCAGGTTTAGAAAGAATGCCTTGATCTAGTACAGGGAAAACAGGCACTGCATTTTCTGAAGATAAACATTACATCTGAGATCCAGATTTTGAACAATCCAAGATTTGGGAGTGTTGGATCCAGGATTTTAGTGCAGCCAGAACAGGCCAGGGACTGGAACTGGTTGGGAATTTTTCAACAAAACTTTTTTTGTCAGAAAATGCTGATTTGTCGAAATGGATTTTTTCCCCACGAGAATGGATCATTTTCAATGAATTTTTTCAACTAAAAAAAGTTTTGAAATTGTGGAAACAAAATATTTTGACATTTTTAAAAGAAAAAAAATCTGGTTTTCTGGTTCATAACAAGTTTTCATTTGAAAAATTAAGCTACTTAGAGTTAAAAAAAAATGGTCAAAAACAAAACAAAACATTTCAAAAATTATGTAAACAAAACTGCAATTGACCCAAACCTGTGTGTGTGTGTGTCTGTGTGTGTGGTTAGTGAACATTTTTAAGACTTTGCTTTTTCATCCCAATTCAGAACAGGAAAATATTTCAATATCAAAATTTTTCACAGTATGTAAAAATCATTACCCACCTAGCAGGAGTCTGATTTGTCTTGCATACCCCAAGTTTCACCTCAGTTAAAAACTACTTGCTTACAAAATCACACACAAAAATACAAAAGTGTCACAGCACACTATTACTGAAAAATTGCTTACTTTCTCATTTTTACCATATAATTATAAATTAATTGGAATATAAATTGTATTTACATTTCAGTGTATAATATATAGAGCAGTATAAACAAGTCATAGTCTGTATGAAATTTTAGTTTGTACTGACTTCACTAATGCTTTTTATGTAGCCTGTTGTAAAACTAGACAAATATCTAGATGAAAGACCAACATACATCCAGGGCTACATGTACCCCTGGTTGAGAACCACTGGTCTAAACCCTCTCAAAGTTCAGGGATGTTCAAATTTGGGGATTGGGTCTGACCTGTCTCTTGTTTACACTATGCAGAGAAGAACTAGTCACAGAATTCAGATCATCATCATATATGTACTCTGAAAATAGACTGTCGTAAATTTTAACAATCTACTTCATCACTCCATACCGAGGGCCGGATTAAGCCAGGGGCTTTAGGGACTGCAGCCCAGGGCCCCGGCTCAAGGGGGACCCCGCAAAATAAATCACAGGCAGTGATCTCCAGGCCTCTAAAAGGGGTGCTCACCGTGGCCCCATGCTGCTCCTGGAAGCAGCTGGCTGCCGGCACGTCTCTGCGGTCCCTAGCAGAGGCGGAGTCAGCTCCATGCGCTGCCCCTGCCTCCAGCGCCTCCTTACAGCTCCCATTGGCCGGAAACCAGTCAATGGGAGCTACAGGGATGGCACTTGCGGGTGCAGGCAGCGCACGGAACACGCTGTCCCCCTCCCACCCTGGGGCCGCAGAGACCTGCTAGGAGCCTGCCTGAGCCCTGCTGTGCTGCCGGCTAGGAGCCGCCTGTGGTAAGCGCCTCCTGGCCGGAGCCTGCACCTCGCACCCTCTTCTCCACCCCAACCCCCTGTCCCAGGTCAGAATCCCCTCCTGCACCCAAACTCCATCCCAGAGCCTGCACCTCACACTCCTTCCTCCACCCCAACCCCCTGCCCCAGATCAGAATCCCTCTCCTGCACCCAAACTCCCTACCCCCTCCTGCACCCCAATCCCCTGCTCCAGCCCCCTCCTGCACCAAACTCCCTCCCAGGACAAAGACTTGTATACAGGGGCCCTACAAAATCAAATAGCCCCGGGCTCACAGGAGAATTAATCTGGCCCTGTCCGTACCCTGAAATCCTCTTCCCTCGCTCCTTTGTTCTCTGAAATGAATAATTATAATGAAAGTTGATTATTCTGCCTCATAAATACAGTGTTAACAGTCTAGAGGAACAATTGTACTTATTTAATACTCCGTATGTAAGTTTGACAATCTGATACTTTGGCCTTGCCAGCACTAGAGCCTAGCCAGTTTCCAAATAACATCCTCAATCCCCAGGAGACCTCCTTTGTTGGTATGATTCCCCACTGTCTCCAACACAGGCCAGTGCCCATTAGGCATCATCTAACTCTTAAAAAAGAATCGGACTTTTGTGGTGGTTTGACCTTTTGTGGTGGCTTGACCATTTTGAACTTTTCATTCTCCAGACATTTCAGTCTTGCTGTTTTAGGTCATAAGTATAATTGCTCAAGGGCAGGTTCAAAAGGTGAATAATTATTTGAGGGCTGGGCTAAAAAGTGAATAATTGAAAAGGCAAGAGGCCTTGCCTGAATGGGAATGAAGTGAGGTAACTGGACATGGAATAGTATCAGTAAGGATTTGTGTAATTTCTGAGAGCAAAATCTTTGATTTTGGGGGGGCTGTGATTGGTAGTTCTTTTGCCTTTAGAAAAGGTGGGATCTTTGATCTTTGGAGAAGTTCAGTTCCTGGTCCAACTTGGGCCCAAATTCTAAGCCCTGATTCTGGTCTCACACTAATATTATACTGGCGTAAGTCAATTGGCTTCAGTGGAGGTACTCCTGACTTGCCCAATATGGGTGAGAGAGACAGGCCCCTCTAAACTCTTCATCAAAATTGCCATTTCAGTTTGCCTGTGTAAAATCAGCAAGACAGTGATAATACTCAGAAAAATGAGGGGGAAAAGAAGCAAAATGAACACTTTAAGAAAAGAGAGAAAAGTTCGGGAAATTTAATAGTATTTAGGGATTTGTTCTTTGTTTCAAGTAGGAATCTTTCACCAACATTCCTCCTCTCCAGTTGGTGGTAATGTTGATACTCTTTTTGGTATTGTGTACTTTTTGGGACTCTTTGTTTGAGCTCATTGTGGTGCCAAATATGGAATTTAGCAGTGTTAGAAGGAGTTTCATTTCTCATCACATTCACAAACATATCACTAATCAATGCCAAATCTTCACACATGTTCTGTCCTTTGGGTTCCCTTCTCACATGCTAGCTCTCAGTAGGGCACACATGAAACATAGTGGTGTTGGGTTATCAAAAGGAAAACGAGGCAGTTTGGGGGCACGCTCAAATAGAATGCCTTAGAGAGAGACTGCTCTCACTGGAGGGCCTCGGCTGTATGTTTAAAAAAATAAAAAAACAACCGTTGTAGCACAGCTGGGCAAATACTGCACACACAAATATTCCGCAAATTATTTGCCTAGCTCTGTGTTAGAATGATTTTTCATTACAATGTATTTACATTCATTAGTACATTCCATATGTTTTTAGATGGCTGTCTTAGGTGCATTTTCATTTTGGGAGGACCAGCTGCCACTGTTTTTCATACAGTATTTTAAGAGATACAAAGCCATGTCGTACTGGGCTTTATTTACACTTTATGCCTCATCTTATAAAGCAAACAGACTTTTGCTGTTTAAGAGTTGCCAGAGTTTTTCTCATTATGCACATCTAGGAAAAGCCATTTCAGGGTTCAGAATTATTTTAATTTCCCAGAGCTAGTTTTCCTACTTTATGAAAGCCCTGTGAAGTTGCTTAAATAAAGACTGCAGGATATGAATCACAGATTTCAATTTAATTTAAATGCTAGGTATATACATTTCACAACAGTAGCTTTCTCATTCTCACCCTCCCTTTGTTAAATGATAAACACACTTGCCTCTTGGTCTTCTTTCTAAAGATGTAGGATCCAACTGAGGCAAAATCACCTAAAAGATAAGTTTCAGAGTAGCAGCCGTGTTAGTCTGTATCCTCAAAAATAATAAATTTGTTAGTCTCTAAGGTGCCACAAGTACTCCTGTTATTTCTAAAAGATAAGTGCCAGTTCTCCCCAGTCTGGCTCTTGGGATTGACTTTGGAAAAAAGCTTTAAGCCCCTTCCTGTCTAAATGCATTGTTTAATGAGACAACGAAAAGAGCCATGAAGCCTGAATACATCTGTGAATTGGAGACTGAGGGAGGCCGAGAACACTCTGGCAATCAAGCATTAAGACCCCTACTATATTCCATTTTCACCGCTGCAGGTTTAGGGATTAAAGGTTCTGCGTTTTGAGAGTAGTGCAGTGTGGGAGGCAGGGAATTCACTAGCATGCACCATCCTCTCCAAATGGGCAGCTTCATAAATAGCTAATGAAGAGCAGGGGTGGTTATTTGGTTTGTGGTTTCTATCGTGGGCTCTTCCTACTAAATTGGTCAGCTTCCTTTGGCACAAGTGGATTTGTCAGTGTGGCTTGCATAGGTCTGATTGATCAAACATTTTGGTATAAGACCTTCCGCCTTCTGGAGCATTGGTTTCTCTCAAGGCCATAGATATTGTTAGTTGTATCAGGCCTTTCTTTAATTAAGACATTTTATGCCTGTAGTCTGCTTGCTTTAGTCATCTAATTATATTTTGCTGTTGCTTCCTGTCATTCAGTTCAGACTGGTACTGATCTTTCTTTTGTTTCCTGATCTTTGTTTTTCATTTTCTGAGCCAAGCTTCCAGTTAATTTCAGAAAACACTTTACACCTGTAGAACTCTCTAAAAATGCCTTTGGAAAGTAACATGTTTAGTCTGTAGTAAAAAAATGGACTTTTCCCATTTACAATTTTAATCTAAACTTAACACATTGGAGTGAGGTTAGACAACTATAATTAATTCCCCCCAAATTGTGGACAATCAGTTTTCCTAGGAGAGGTGCTATTAATTTTTGGCCTAATCTTGTTGCCACTAAAGTCAGGATGAATTTTGCTATTAACTTCAATGAGTGCAGGATATGCTTTTGGTTAGAACATATGACCATGTCAAATTTTAAAACACACATTCTACTGAGAAGTGCTCAGTTGTGTTCTGTGTTTTCTTTTACATGGTAAGAAGCACTTACCATGGATGGATGCTATAGATAACACAATAGATAGTAATCTTCATTTGAGCTATCATGAGGGATTTTTGTTGGATTCTTGTCTTGCTGAGAAATCAGGCCCTAGCAGATTTTGGTAGATAAATAATTTTGGCGTCAGACATCCGTCAAAGGTTTCTGTGGTAAGTTAGTGAGTCAGGTAACCAATACAACGCACTAAGCTAACATGCTGAAGCAAGCTGTGGTTGTTTCTATTCATTATCCTGAAACAAGTGTTTTTACAGATAGGGAAGGGCAAAATGATTCAGATGAAACAGAAACTGACCCAAACATCCACCCAAATAAAACTGAAGTTTATAATCAAACAACCTGTTGTGCTATATTAACATTGTGTTTTATCTGTACAAATATTCAGTGTATTCCTGCTAATGATACACAGAATGAAATTATAAACCTTATCAATGCTTTTGCTTTTATGCTAATCAAAAGAAATGCTAATATTCCAACAAAAATCCTATATGATACCAATCAGCTATGAAAGCACTGACAGAATGCATCTGCCATTTGTATTCATAGGCAGTAGATGTTTTATAGGACTTGTCTTCAACTGGAGGAAGCCTTTAAGCAGATTTAGCCCTGCAGGAATGGCATGTACTTTCTTAATGTGCCAGCAAAGCCTCATGCATGTGCACCTTATAAACACATGACACATTTATTTTCAGGGAAGTCAAAATGGTGGTTTTGCCATGACCTTACTTTTTCGTCAACATCAGTTGATAGGGGTTTTTTTTCCGTTAGACCCACCCAGTTCTCATGAGGTGAGTAACATGAGCCCCAAGCCTCGCATGTGAATAGGGAAATTCAGACTCTCTTCTAAGCAGTGATAATTCACAGTACGTTCACTATGTAGGATCTTGTTCTAACCCTGTTATTATGCGTTTGCATATTTCAGCTTTCAATTATCTGGAAATGATCTAGAAACTTTTTCTTTCTTTCTTTCTTTCTTTCTTCAAGGCAGGTTCTGATTCTTGCAGTGTTCCAGCTTTTTTATTATGTGTTTGCATATTTTCATTTTCAATTATCTGGAAATGAGCTAGAAATACATACACACCTCGTGGTTCTGATTCTTTAAAGGGAATAGCAAATTTTACCAGTAAAAGGGTACGTCTACACTTACATCCGGGTCCGGATGTAAGCAATCGATGTTCTGAGTTCGATTTATCGCGTCTGGTTAAGACGTGATAAATCGATCCCGGATCGATCCCGGAAGTGCTCACCGTCGACGCTGGTACTCCAGCTCGGCGAGCGGAGTACGCAGCATCGATGGGGGAGCCTTCCTGCCGCGTCTGGACCGCGGTAACTTCGGACTAAGGTACTTCGAATTCAGCTACGTTATTAACGTAGCTGAATTTGCGTACCTTAGTCCGAAGTGGGGGGGTTAGTGTAGACCAGGCCTAACATTAATATTAGTCTATCTAGATCAGAGTGATGTTATTACTTTAAGGGAGGAGTCACTTAACTGATTTATAGCAACTTTTTCTTTAGGAGTTGTGCTTTGAATTTATTATGTATTTTTAAATCGTCATAATAAAATTGTGTAAACAAGTCTGCCATGAAATTATTCTTTTTTAAGTAGTTGCTTGAATGTACAAAGGATAAAGCAATTTTCTCTTGACATAAAATGGGAAATTTCATGGCTCAATGTTTGTTTTTGGTTAAAAAATAAACAAAAGAGAAATCAAAAATCCTCAAAGTTTTGCATCTTGTTAAAAGTAGCTTGTAGCACATCATAACTTGATTGGGGCGGGGAGGAAAGAAAGAGTTGCAAAAGCGCTGAAAAGAAAAAAGACTGATAGCTGAATATAATATGTTTACTGACTCTAGCTACTAAAATAATCAAAATTACCTATCAAAAGCTCTCTTCTTTTGAACTGATTGACCAAATGAATTGAAAAAGCTTTATTATTTTACTGTTACATTTATATTTAAAATCAGCTTCTCATCACTGCTAGTGAGAGTGCTGAAGAAAAGAAAATACACAAACTGAAATGGTGAAGTAACAGGAACAGTTGCAAACTAATCTTTTCTGATTAAATCCATTCTGTAAATGATGAAATATGAGGAAAACTGAAGATAAAATTTTGTTATTCCTCATACTGAAGAAAGAACTTATTTCAAGGAGTATTGGCTTGGCAGACTCAAAATAGGCCAAAATGAACAGTGCTTCAAAGTTCATATAGGTTTGAGGGGAGCCAGAATAATAGGAAATTACCTTTTATACAAGAACTCTTTAAAAAAAGAAAAGAAAGGAATATCATGTACTAGCAGGATTTATGTATCAGAGGGGTAGCCGTGTTAGTCTGAATCTGTAAAAAGCAACAGAGGGTCCTGTGGCACCTTAAAGGTGCCACAGGACCCTCTGTTGCTTTTTAGCAGGATTTATATCAGTTACCTGCTTTTCTGCCCATTGTGAGAATGACCAACCCACATTTTGTCTCATCTGCTGCTCTTGGGAGTTTTGCTTTCATGTTGACAGTTGGGACCGTATCTGAAATCCTCATTCAGCTCTCACTCAGGCAAAAACACTGGCTTCACTGGGAATGTTGGCTGCTTAAGGATTAGACACCAATGAGATTTAAATTCCCAGCTCTGGAAGAGGAGACCAAGTGTTCCTTAATATCTGTTCTGGTTTCAAATACTGGTTTATCTAACTTAAAAAATCTGCTATAGCACACGCCAGCCACAAACACCGTAACTGAATGTTCAAGGTGCACACTGATACGTACCCCTGTGGCCTGATCCTGCAAATACTTATACATCTGAGGAGTCATTTCCCTTGTGTGTATAAATGTTTTCAGAATTGGGCCTTAATTCCCATTACACTGGTAAATTTCCGTGTAACCTGCTAGATTTTAAATATCGAGTGCCAAATTCTTCCCAGGTAAAACAGAAATGAATGGAATTACACCAGGAATGAATTGTGCCTTGAGACCAGAAGTGGTTAGAACAGGGGTAGGCAACCTATGGCACGCAAGCTGATTTTCAGTGGCTCTCACACTGCCCAGGTTCTGGCCACCAGTCCGGGGGGCTCTGCATTTTAATTTAATTTTAAATGAAGCTTCTTAAACATTTTAAAAACCTTATTTACTTTACATACAACAATAGTATAGTTATATATTATAGACTTATAGAAAGAGACCTTCTAAAAACATTAAAATTTATTACTGGCAAACGAAACCTTAAATTAGAGTGAATAAATGAAGACTCGGCACACCACTTCTGAAAGGTTGCTGACCCCTGGGTTAGAAGCATGATTAAGTTGATCATGACTTGGCCCTGTTGCATTTATCGGCCGGGTGGTGGGGGGAGGAGAGGAAACGAGGGGAAACCATACAAACACTAATGGTATCCTTGTAGGTAAGAATTCCCTCCTACCTTTTGTTCTGAGGACTTCTAAGAAACAGTGGCAAAGTGAAGAATGTAAGATGGTATTTGTGTCAGAAGGCTGGGTCACGAGGGCAATGCAGTTTATAAACATTTTTAGACACCGGAGGTATGCAACTAAATTGTTTCATAAAGACAAAGGGTGGGGAGCACCCATTTCTGTATACACATTCCAAGCAAAGGCATTACAATATCATAGCAGTTCTTTTCTCCTGTACTTGCCTTTAATGTCTGTAAATGTTTTTAGTTTTTCATCCACTGGGCCAGATCGTAGCTTGAAGCAAATTGGTGTAGCTTCATTGACTAAAAAGGAGCTATGCTGATTTACACCAGCTGAGGATCTGGCCCTGTGTCTTTATTGTCTCTGTAATGCATCGTGCACACCTATGATGCGGTTGTCTGAAGAGCAGTAATAATAACGGGGTTACCTTGAGAAGAAGCACTGGGTTGGAAAATCAAAAAAAGGGGTGTGTGAATCTGGGGGTAGATCTTTGTTTAACCTTCTGGCATGAGAAGGAAATTTGCTTCGTCCGTAGAAAGCCAGAGCATTATTTTGTTCAGCTGACTTACCAGGAGGAAGATGTTAGGGAGGTGCACCTTTTCCCCCTTCCCAGCCTCCCCCCCACATGCACCAGGGTCATTACTGCAACCTGTGAGCTGGAACACTACAGCCTTGTCTACACTGCCACTTTACAGCGCTGAAACTGTCTCGCTCAAGGGTGTGAAAAAACACCCCACCCCCCCCGAGCGCTGTACGTTTCAGTGCTGTAAAGTGGCAGTGTAGACAGTGCACCAGCGCTGGTAGCCGCACTCCCAGCATTGGTAGCTACTCCCCTCGTGGGGGTGATGAAGTGAAGTTCCCTTACACAGCCTTTCCAGAGCCGGCGCCCCTTGGGCTTTTGGCCTGGTACACTTGCATAAAGATTTCCCTAGGGCAGTTTCCAACTTGTCCTTAGAGGAAAGGAAACCACACACCTATCATAGAAGCAATATGTCAACATTAACAGGGCTAGGAATGAAGCAAAGATTTGCATCTTAGATAAAGTAAAACTAAAGATGTTTCACTATCTGGGAAAATAACATCTGAGAGTATTAAATGAATTATAATGAAAGGAATTACCAACCAAAAAAAAAAAGAGAGAGACTCTGATAAGAAAAGGGAGCTCCAAGGGGGAATGGATAGCTCAGTGGTTTGTGCATTGGCCTGCTAAACCCAGGGTTGTGAGTTCAATCCTTGAGGGGGCCATTTAGGGATCTGGGGCAAAAATCTGTCTGGGGATTGGTCCTGCTTTGAGCAGGGGGTTGGACTAGATGACCTTCTGGGGTCCCTTCCAAACCTGGTATTCTATGATTCAGTCTATGCAGCAGTGCCCCAGTGAATACTTCAAAAGTGGTTCCAGTATCAGTCAAGGAATGATTCAGTGTCTGGCTGAGCTAATTTGGTTGAAACTACTTTTCTAGTCATTACAGGAAAACTCCACACAACCTGATTGCTTTTTCTCACCACTGCCCAGATGTTTTCAGAATACTGTTTGTTGTTCAGAAGATCAGGCATTCTTTATGTTTGTTTGGGGTTGGTAGGCTTTTCTGCATTATTTTACTTCTATTAAAATAATGTGTATTCCTTTTTTAAACTCTACACTTGAATTGCACTATCTGCTGATCAGGGCATGGGATATGGAAAAGGGAGACCCAAGTTTTATTCCCGACTCTGCCACTGACTCCCTGTGTGACCAAGTCACTTCACCTCTCCGTGGCTCAGTTCCCATCTGTAAAATGGGGATAATAATGCCTTTCTCTGTAAAATATATTGAGATGATCAGATGACAGGTACTGTATAAACGCAAAGTATTATTATTATTGATTACAGGGATGCAGCATTAACTCTAAATTCATTCACTAGTTCTTTGAAATGTGTAATATGCTGTACAAAACATGCAGTACACAAACCCATTGGCATTTTCTCATTACTTGTTGGTTTTATCCTTTGCTGTCATATTGGTTTAGCTGAGAAGCCACTGCAGAGATTTTAACATAACATCATTAATTGATCTGTGCAGAGGGAGCAACATTCATTCTCCCTACTGGTACTGCACACAAATGGCATACCATAGAATAGATAGAATCTCTCTGGAACATTTGCTATCAAGTGAAACTCAAAGAAAAATCTAGAGTCCCATAAAACGAACAGTAGTAATTGCTTCTAAGTGTTATTGAATGTCCTCCTCACCGGGCTGTACATTTTTAACTATGTCACATTATTGAGGAAATTTATGAATAAATTCATATTCCAGCCGTGTTCAGACAGTATATTGCAATGATACCGTTAAAAGTGCATGAGTAATCCCCTCTATGTAACGAGGATGATAATTGTCATGGCTGGAGTTGATCATGGTAATGTTTTTAGCAGTGTTACAGTACCGCTCACCAGTCATGTAAAGGTTGCTGATGATAAGCCTGAAGAAGAGGGTGGAATTTGTTTACTTAAAGCTGAGTGAACAGAGGAAAGGCATGGTTTTGTTAAAGTTCAGAGATGAGAGTCAAAAGATCTGGGTTTTATCCCTTCTCTACTATAGACATCCTGTGTGATCTTGGGCAAGTCATTTCATCATTTTGTGCCTCAGTTCCCATCTGTAAAATGGGGATAATAATACCTGGTACTTTTCTACATTATGGTAGCAGTGCTGCCAGGTAACATTTTTTAATGTTTGCATAGTGCTTTAAGCTCCTCAGCTGAAATGCACGATTCTGTATATGTACAAAATACTATAAAATCCGGTTGACACAACTTTGTTTGAAAATCATTTTTACAATCACCTGATTGTGGTGGTTCTTTTGTATAGATAAAGGCCCTGATCCAGTAAAATCCTTCAAAAAATGCTTAACATGACGCTTGAAGTCTATGGGACTACTTCCATGCTTAAAGTTAAGCATGTGCTGAAATGTTTTGCTGGATTATGGCCAATGTGTAGTTTTCAAGCACTGAGCTAGAACTCATCTCCTCTTTTATGAGAGCTTTACTTTTCATTGTGATTACACAGATAGGCGAGTGTGCATTAATTCCTTACTTTTTTGTTTATAATTATAAAAAAAACCCAAGTTTTGGCTTGGTAGTTCCTTGATTTTGGATCAAGAGACTTTTAACCTCTCTCAGCTGACATGAATCTTAAAGGAGATTTAGTAATTGAAAGTAATTCCCCAGCATGCCCACAGCTCTGGGATTCCTGACCTTCACATCAAGCATCATTCACATCTCCCCCTTGCCGGGATCTTATGACATATTCCTGAGTGAACCGATCATGTGCCAAAGACCGGTGACACTGACACACCACATAAAGTTGCTTAAAGCCATGTGACAATATCCCTGCCTCCAGTCACTTTTAAAGTGAAAAATACATGTTTCTTGCTAACAGGCATTTTCAGACACTGTGCTCTGCGGGTGTTGATCTGTTTCTCTCCATAAGCTGGCTGTGGGTGGTAGCCAGTTAGCTGATCTATCTTCAGTGCTTTTACTTTCACTTCTAGCCCACACAATTATGGATGATTCTTGCTATACTCTGATTAGTGGGTTCCTTGGTGCTGTTCATTCGCCACAGGGAATAGGATTTGGACATTTGCACGAATGGTTGTCTGTCTAAACCAGTTATAGAGGACTCATCTGACCTTCAGTAGTTAAAGTGGTTGAACATTTTATGAACTAACCCATTACTGTCTGGAGAACACATTGGTACAAGTGGACAGATTGTCTAGAGATAAAGCATCACAGATGGTGAGGGTAAGGAGTCCAATCGAATAATGCCTAAACTTCTGCCATGCTGGTATTACTTGGTAAAAGGGAAGTGGCACCAGTTACTCAGCTTTTGGACTTGAGTAACTGAAAAATATTAAAAACAGATTTCACACTTTCATTTGCTCAAGTGTTAAATAACCCCTGTTCCAAATGATTGTGTGCAAGGGATGAAGAGAAGCTTTGTGAGCAGGTTCTGACCTATGGGTGGGTGCAAAGCCCAAGCTTTGGTGTGCAGACTTTGTATGTGTGTGTGCAGGAAGTACAGGGAGTTAGTGGAATAATAGGTGGAAGTTTCCTGTATTAAAAGCGAAAGAGGGGAGCCTGTGATGTGTGCCAGGCAGAGTTGCGATAAACACGGGAGACATCCTGATTCCACAACTACCCCAGTGAGCTCTGTCAGCAGCCCGAAGCTGTTCATTCTCCCTTCCATACCTCAGTCCATCAGACTGGCATTTCAGCCTGGGTGGGGCTTCTGTGACCTAGAGGCCTCTTGTGGTTCCTGGTTGGACAGCATTGGGTAGACTGCCCTAATTAAAATGGAGTCTCCACTCTGTGGACTTTCCACAAGAGGCCTTTGCATAACTGCTCAAAAAATGTTTTTTACTGGACCAACTTCTGTTGGTGAGCGAGAGAAGCTTTACTCAGAGCTCTTCTTCAGGTCAGAGCTGTGTGTAAGCTCACAAGGTTGTCTCTTTCATCAATAGAAGTTGTTCCAGTAAAAGATATTACCTCACCCACCTTGCCTTGCTAATATCTTGGGACTGACATGGCTAGAACAACACTGCATACAAAAATATTCTGTTTTTTTATTACCAAGTTTCAGTGGGATAGGCCAGCAGGGCACCAAAACCTATTGCAAGACCTCCCTGTATGTGCTACTTGATAGTTCTGCTGAGTAGTACCCTGAAAATAGGCATATTATGACAAAATAATTCAGTTTATTTAAGTATATTTCCGTGTGATGAATGAACAACACTTTATATTTCACTAAATCCATCAGGGACTTAAATATAGCCATTGCAAGCAGTTGGAAATTCTTATTTAATGTGGTGTTCACCAAAAACACAGTCTAGCAGTGAAGAGGTGGATGTTTGAAAACAGTTACCTGGAAAATCAGTTATTGTGATTCTTTGGGCTTGTAAATGTCACACAAAATAGAATAATTGCTCATGGTTCTCTTTTTAAAGCCAGTGTTTTAAAAGCTTTTAGAAACTAGCTTTCGTTTTCCTTAAAGCAGTGTTAGAATTCTCAAACAGTGCTAGAATTCTTGCAGCAAGGCTATTATTGATGCTTGATTACAATCGGAAGGGAAGCCTCACAGTAAAGGAGATTATCATGTGGTACTGTTGCCGTGTCACTGTGATATTCTTTTTCCTCGCTGTACTTGAGCACCTGTATATTGGTGGGGGCAGAGGGTTACATGACAGCAGTAGGCTTCCCCTCTATGTATGTCCCCTAACACACATAGAGACAGGGCCGGCTCTGGCTTTTTTGCTGCCCCAGGCAAAAAAGCCTCCCGCCGCCTCCCCCCCCCCCTCCGCAGGGGAGGGCGGCGAGCCCGGCCGGGGCTCCGCTCTCCCCGGTGGCCAGAGGCAGCGCCGGGGGGAGGACAGCGAGCCCAGTCGTGGCCCCGCTCTCGGGCCGGAGCGCCACGCCGCCCCCCTCCAGGTGCCGCCCCAAGCACCAGCTTGGTGGGCTGGTGCCTGGAGCCGGCCCTGCATAGAGAAAGTCATATGACATCATCCCAGTCAGCACTGATAACACTTATTCATAGCAGTCAGAGAACAGAAATCATTTCAAACCTAAAATTTCACTTGTATTTTAGGAATCCTGTCTGGATGATGTGTGACATCATACAGATAATAGACAGCAATAAAATCCTAAAGCAGTATGAATATTTATAGTCACTAGTGATTTCTTACTCTGATCTACATCACATACACAGTAAATAGTGGTTTTCCTATGATTTCTCACTGACAGAACAGATTGTTTTCTAATAAATTAATTGCATTGCAACCTTAAATGTCAATGAAAATTCTGATGAAATCTATAAAATGAGATTGTGAATGCATTCATGTAGCAATTCAAAGCAATTGATTGAAATTTTAAATTGTGCTTTGTAGACACATATTATAGGGTTAAGGTCTATGGTTGTAACAGAGGTAAAATGCATAGCTATGATAATTTATCATCTGAAAACATTCCCTGTTCCCTTTATCTTGCTAGAGATCTGAAATGTAAATCAAAATCTGGGTTACTATGGAAGGAGTTAGCAATCCTGTTTTAAAAAATCTCTGTGAACATTTGCACTGAAAATCATCTGTCTCTGAAATGATGAGGGTTTTAAAACATATGCAGAGATTGAGATGAGGAGGCTGCTGCCTACTTTTGACTTATTTAAATATGCACAGGGCTTCCTCCATTTTAATCTTCCTTTTGAAAAACATGGCTGTATTGCTATAGCTGGCAACCCCCTCAAAAAACAACCATCATTTCTTCCCCGCATAGCGCAGCTGAGCCAGACTAATCTGGAGTGGGAACCCCCTTCAGCCAGCTAAGCAGCCAGGACTATTCATAATTCATAAGTGCTTCAAGCCATCTAGCTGAATGCATTTGGATTAGTTCTTGCTTCTTCGTGCAATCCCTGATTTCATTATTCTGTTCTGCCAGCAAATAAACCCACATACAGCTCTTCTGCAAAGATCGAATGCAAAGCTTGGCTTTGGCTTGGATTAGCAAAAACCATGTTTTTTCAAATCTTTTGGCTTTTATGAATATTGAGCTTTTTATTGACTGGAAAACTGGGACATTCTTGTTCTTGTGGAATTCCTCTACCTGACCTGTGAATTCTTCATAAGGGATTTGTTGATTCTGTTGTGGAGGTTTCCAAAATGCCTGAAGCAAACTATTTGTTATCTGTATCTTGGGGTTACATCAAGGTGGGTTAAGAAGACAATTTATAAATGACTGTGTTATATATTACAAATCTAGGATATAAAATACATAAAGCATATGCTAGTTAAGTTATTTATATATACTGTACAGTAAGAGATAACATCTCTGTACATACTGTAAATGCAACATACATACATGTAATGGGTTTTTTTTTCCCTTTTGATAATTCACTTCAGAGGACAGAATAATATTGCTATAAAGATAGTTTAACTTGAAAATTAGGAATATCATTTTGTGCATATTAGGATGAAAACATGTTTATAATCCTGCATTGTAATGTACTATATCCAAGCATACATGTTTTCTTTTTTTAGATTTACAATATATTTTTCCTCTGTCATGCATTCCTAATGTATGCAATTGCCTTTATTTTGCAAATATATAGCAAAACAGAGCAAATATATATTTAAAATGTGGAATTGAAAACCAGTAGAGGACTTCCATTTTTGAGAGAAATTGCGTAAAACATAGTCTTCTCCTTCATCAGCAAAACCTGATGTGCACATTCTGTTAGAAATTCATTATTGTCAGTTTAATATGACAGTAGGAAACTGCCAATTCCGACAGTGCTGAATATTATCTAAATTCAACCATATGGTGTTGACTGTGTTCTAAACATCTACACAGTTTATTTTTCAATATCTTGTTTATGGATTTGCATGTAATAAAGTTACAGTTAAATTAATGTAGAACGGCATTCAGAATGATGTGAGCTTTTTATTTATTTATTTATTTTATTTCAACAGTTCAAGAGAATGCTAAACCGGGAGCTGACACACCTCTCAGAGATGAGCCGATCCGGGAACCAAGTGTCTGAATACATTTCAAACACTTTCCTGGGTAAGACATTTCACACCAAGCTTTCATATCCCACAGGAATAGGATTTTATGGAAAATAAATTAGCCACTAGCCTGTACTTGTGTCCATTCTTTAAAATAGTTACCCTGTACAAAACATTGCTGAAATGTTTTCTTTTGGGGTAAGTGGCCTAGATTTCAAATATATAATGGGGGGAAATAGAACAATGTTTGGATAAGTATTTCCTCAAAATAAATAATTTCCTCTAAATCTAACAAAATGTTTCTGTTTTCAAAAAGATTTCATGAACCGACTGTTAGCAGCATTATGCATGATTTTCTTTTGACCTTATGTAAAGGACAAGGTCACACACATACTGCTGAATACTTCCCTTCTTTGCACGTCTTTTGTCATATAATTGCATGATTGCCCTCTCAGACAGTAAACAGCCTTGTCCTAGTCATTTTCTATGCCACTTTGTATGTATTTATGAATTTACCACTGCTAATTCTGGGACTGATCCTGAAAACGTTTACACCCAAGAATAACCTTACTCACATTTGTAGTTCTGTTGGAACTGTTGGGGTTATGGACATGAATAAGGTGTTTAAAGGGTTGGGCCCTATGTGATTGCATTATATTTGTTACACAACAAGTAATTTGCTGTAAATGCTTCACATTCAGTTTTAGAATTTGTAAGTATTCTTAAAGAGCAGAAGTTCAGCAAAATACCGATGCAACACTTAAGTCCCACTTAAGCCCTTAACACTAAGTGGTGCATTAGACCTTATATGGAACCTCTGTATTGGGGTGAATTTCACCCAAAGAGAAGAAATGATCTGACACATACAAATATTCCTGGCCAGATATTGTAAAACAATTCCCTATGTCAGTTAAATGCTTACACTTGGATTAAGATACGGCATTATTTTGGACATAGCACATCATTATTAATAATCAGTATAATTGTTTGTAGCTACCTTATGGAAATCTGTTGGCTCTGTTTTATCAAGAAGCCTCATCAGGACACCCAGAATATTAAATAGTGCCAAAAG
The DNA here is from genome assembly GCF_002925995.2 of Terrapene triunguis. Lineage (NCBI taxonomy): Eukaryota > Metazoa > Chordata > Testudines > Emydidae > Terrapene > Terrapene triunguis. The sequence continues at coordinate 37,382,700 of NW_020664562.1, read as the reverse complement.
TAAAGCAGGACTAGCTAGCTGAAATCCAACAATCTACTTCTGAAGCTGGAGAGCGTGCAACGTGCTGCATTATAGTGGGCTCATTTTCATCAGTGGTATTTACAGATTCTTCCTGATGGATTTTTTGCAAGTGAGGATCTTACTGCTTACTGTTTGTCACTAGGAGAGAACACAGATATTCCCATGGAACACAACTCCAGAAGATGTCTTGCTACTTATTCTATAATGGTGATATTCACTCCCGTCCACAAGGGAATGTAGGGGCCACCAAACCACTTAAGCCCTGCGTCAGAGGCGTATGTGGTGCAGAGGGCCATGTGCATGCCCTCCGTACTGGGACGAATTATAACTTGATTGTTCATTTTAAAAATAAATAAATAAAGCTTTTTAATTTTTAAATTAATAAATTAGGTGTGTCCTTAGATTTCTAGATGAACCGTACTTCTAGGATGGGGATTGCTTGTTAATGTCTGCCCAAAAAAAGGGACCTAGGTGTGTCCTTAGATTTCTAGATGAACCGTACTTCTAGGATGGGGATTGCTTGTTAATGTCTGCCCAAAAAAAGGGACCTAGATGTGTCCTTAGATTTCTAGATGAACCGTACTTCTAGGATGGGGGTTGCTTGTTTGTGTCTCTCAAAAAAAGAAAACACTGCTTCTTCACTTCCCTAAATTAAACAGGGGAATGGTTTTGTAATGCTCAGAATGCGCAAAGGAACACATACATACAGCTATGAACAGCTCATGGTATGAATAAGGTGCATGATATATCATAGCCTTGATTAGTCAGAGGGCCAAATTCACTATTGGCTCAAATAGGTGCAACTTCACTAAGTGCTGTGGAGTAAGTCCTCCGCGGAGTGTAGAGATGCCCCACTCACTGTGTCTTTCTTTGGGTCAAATTTGCTACTAATGGCCCAATCCTGAAGCCCTTATTTAATCAATGGGCATTCTGCCAGAGTAAGGGCAGCAGGTTTTGTATCCATATCAATGACCAAACTGGGGGGTAGGGGGGAAGAGTATTCTTACCCCTATCTTGGCCCTATCTAGATGGATTTACAACAACCAAAAAATGTTTTTTCGCAATATGTCATCCTCTGCAGTGACAAAGCTGCTCCCTTTCTTTCTCATCTCATCAGAGAATTATAGCCTTGTGGAACGGCAACATCTGTTTCTGTGCCGTTTTGTATGCTGCAGAAGTTCTAAATATAGACCTACACTATAGAATGTGATTTTTTAAAGTAATTTATTTTCAACTTCAGTATGAATCCAATCCCAAATGAGAGTGGTTCTTTTTTGTGAGTGGTAATTATAGGACTAGTGATAACAGCTAATGACAGGCTTTCATACAATAAACATTAAGGGCCCAACCCTGCACCGTTGGAATACTCACGTGAGAGAGCTGCAGGACCAGACCCTGATTTTGTATTTGCTTTCTAGAGAAGTGATTCTCATCTCAGATACTTGGATTTCTCCTGCAGCATATTTTACAGGTTTTGAGTAGTAGCTAATTTTACTAGCAATATATACTCATAGACTCATTTAAGAACACATGGAACAGACACTTTGTAGAACAAATTGTTAAACCTTTGGTGGCTGACCATAGAATCATAGAGGAGATGACAGTCACTTTCTCAGGTGATCATATGTTCTGGATGGTTTAAAGGGGACCACAAGTAGGACTGATAGAAAACAATAAAAACTCGGTGGGAGTGGGAATTATAACAGTCTTTAGAAACCGTAATATGTGGTGTTGAAGGTACAGAATATCTGTCTGCACCTTTTTTATATTTAAAATCAATGAACTACTTACAATACCTGCCTGTTGAATGGCAGGTACTCCAGTACTCTAAATCAAGGTAAAAAATATACATTCTTAAACTCAAGTAGAGTATTTTCATAAGAAGTAATATTTTGTGGTGGCCACTTAGCAACATGAGTATACTGTATGTAGCTAGATCACTAACCTTAAAACCTTTTACTGTTAAGTACAGGTTTTAATTTTTATTGTTTCTTGATCTCCATCACTCTTCTGTATCAGCAAGCTCGACCTGTTGGAAGGATTTTTCTCAAAAAATTCACATAATTAATGAGTTTAGTTATTTTATCAAGTAACAAGGTTTTTGTTTAGGATCTTCATTTTGTCCTGCTTTAGCACTCAACATTGCTAAGGAGATTGTATATAGGAAATACTTCTGTTGGTCCATTGCCTACTCGCAAGGGAAACACTCATTGATGCCAAATCGACAGTCATTGTGAATAATGTCTTTCTTCTTAATTGCAATGTTGCAGACACAATAGTAGTTCTTATTACACAGAACTTTAATTAAGCAAAGGAAAACACAGCTAATGCCCTAGTTCCTTTAGAGATGATCAGATCTGCAAAAGTGCAAGGGGATTATAATCTATTTCACAAGTGCACGAAAACTGCGCCCTACAAAAGTCGTGTGCCATTCTTTCTTCATTTTAATCCAATAAATAAATTATTTGTGTTCCATTAAATGAAAGGCGATAACTAATTATGTAAATAGATTTATTTATTAAAACAAAGCACAGCAGGCCAAATTCTCTCCCCAGTTACGTGTGCTTAACGCCCGTTGAAGTCAATAATACACCTCTACCCTGATATAACGCTGTCCTCGGGAGCCAAAAAATCTTACTGCGTTATAGGTGAAACCGCATTATATTGAACTTGCTTTGATCCACCAGAGTGCGCAGCCCCGCCCCCCCGGAGCGCTGCTTTACCACGTTATATCCGAATTCATGTTATATCGGGTCGCGTTATATCGGGGTAGAGGTGTAGCTCTACACAAATCTAAGGACATAAATTAGTTCAGTGTACTGTAGGACACTTTGTTCACTTTTAATGATTGGAATTAATCTAAAGGGTGGACATTATATTATACAAACACTAATAGACTATTGCACAAATTAAGCAAAGTTGGTGTTAGCAGGCATAAAGGATAACTGCATGGTGTATCATGCCCCAGCAAAGCCCAAAGGGAAGATCCATTACAGTGGAGGGCAGACAATAGTTATGTTGCTGTCCTGCACTAGGTTTAGATCAGGAGGGGCCATCTTTAAAATACACCAGGCCTCCGGGGTGAATCTGTGTGAGGTGGAAATCAGCCTAGATTTCAACTACCCTGGACACATCCTTCTTTCACATTCAGTGGCAGCTCCACTCACAAGAGGAAAGAGTCAGCTGTTTCTGACAGCCTGCTATACTCATCAGGGGCCAAATTCTCTTCTGATATAACTACCCTGATACTAGTATAGTTACACCAACAGTGAATTTGACCTCCTCTTCCTAAGATCACTAACATCCTTTACACCAGCATAAGATCTTAGACCAGCATTTGTGTTACTAGAGGATTTAGACCTGAGGGTATGAGCCTTTCATGATTAATGATTACTATGTTAAAGACACTGGTAATGAGTAATAACGTCTTAATTTACAATAATCATTGTTTGCTTGAATGTAGTATTTTAAATTCAATGTGATTTTTAATGGTTTATTAAAATACTTTAAATATTCAGGAGTGATTGTTTAAAGTAGGTTGCAAGGTTCTAAAATTATCATGTGTATAAAATTAAAACTTAATGGAGCGTCTCCAAATGGTTGATTTTAAAGTGAGAGTTTGCTGTGTCCTGATTCCGTGTAGTTGAATCATTTCACCGTTTTTCTTTCGCAGACAAACAAAATGATGTGGAGATTCCCTCTCCCACACAGAAAGACAGAGAGAAGAAGAAAAAACAGCAGCTCATGACACAGATCAGTGGAGTGAAAAAATTAATGCATAGTTCAAGCTTAAACAATACCAGCATTTCGCGGTTTGGTGTGAAAACAGAAAAGGAAGACCATCTGGCCAAGGTGTGCATGATTCTTGTACAAAAACATCCTTGAAGTTATATCATTCTAAATCTTCATTGAAGCTGGAAAGAGAGAAAAGATGATGCTGTCTACTAGCTTTAGCATTAAAATGGGAGCCAGGTCTCATGGGTTCTGTTCTCGTCTGTTTGAACTAGTAGACCAAGTCACTTATCCTAACCTGACAGCCTCTTTTGTAAAATGGGAATAAATATTACCTACCTGACAAGAGTATTGTAAGTCTTAATTAACGTTTTCAATGGGAGTTGAATCAGGCCCCTAGAGCATATTTTTAGGTGTGTACAGGCCTTTGAAATTTAATCAGAATAGTTTAAAAGATCAGAAGGAGGAGGGTGTGACTAAGTAGTTCTGAACTGTAAAGTCTTAGGCATTGGTGAACACAGCTCAGCCATGTCTTCCATTGGACACTTTGCCTTTGTCTTCTTGCTAGAGTTTCCTGCAGCTACATGAGACAGCACCGAAAATAATTCCCTTATGACTCAATGCAATGTGTTCTCCACTTAATAGTGGTTTGACATAGACTCTTCAGTGTTAATTTACATTTCGTGTACTTTGATAATCACCACTTAATATTAATTATCATCTTATTAAACTTTCAGAAAATACTGAGGAGTTGATTAAACTGATAGGTATGATAGTGTGTGGTACATGCTCCCACATGCATTTTTAAAGTATTGTAACTATTCTCTTTTATTGTTTTTGTTTTTCTATAGGAGTTGGAGGATCTAAATAAATGGGGTCTTAACATATTTAATGTTGCAAGATATTCACACAGCAGACCCCTCACCTGTATTATGTATGCCATATTTCAGGTTAGAGATTCCACATGCATTTGCTATTCTTTTACAACACTTGTATGTTTTCTGATTGTTTTCTGGTTTGTTAACTCCTAAAATATGTGTATGAGGACACCTTTGGTTGCATGTTTAATATGTATTCTTTTCACACTTATTAAACAGGAGAGAGATCTACTAAAAACATTCAAAATCTCATCTGACACCTTTGTAACTTACATGATGACTTTGGAAGACCACTACCATTCCGACGTAGCCTACCATAACAGCCTACATGCTGCTGATGTGGCCCAGTCGACACACGTTCTTCTTTCTACGCCTGCATTAGATGTAAGTTGTTCTGTTTTTAACAAAGTGATCTCTATTGGGGCATTGAAGAAATTTGACTGGATAATTCTAAACAGGGCCGCCGAGAGCGGGTTCGGGCCCCAGTGAAAAAAAATTTTCGGGCCCCCCAGCAAGGGCGGACCATCTAAACAGGGCCGACGAGAGGGCGGGGAAGCCGGGCCCGGAATTTTTTCGGGTCCCCCAGCAAGGGCGGACCGGCTAAACAGGGCCAACGAGATGGGGGGGAAGCTGGGCCCTGGGCCCCAGGCCCCGGTAATTTGTACCGGCTCCCCCCCTCCCCCTCTCGTCGGCCCTGATTCTAAAGCAATAAACAGGATATCTGAATGGATATTTCAATATATAGATCCTCTGTGTGAATTAATTGAAGCTATATGCAGTATTGGTGGCCCTGAAACCTAACTGCTGGAAGGCAACAGAGGGCATGAATGACTGAAGTGTGTAATCTTGAGCTAACCAGTGGGCTGGTGGTTGTGCATTCCAGCGCCATACAAGGTTCAGAGCGTCAATTCCATGTCTTGTCCTTACTTCTGGTTTGTAGATGAAATTCTGTCCACTCTCAACTCCTCAAAATCTGAAACCTATTGGAGTTTTGTTCACAGACTCAAGACTTCACTTTAAGATCATTAAAATACATAGCAGAACACTTAAACTGATGCATTCTGCTTCAGCATCCATTCATATTGCAAAAGTAGTATACTGTACTGCTTTTTCTGAGGGCTTAGTTTACTTAGGGCAAAGATACCTTAAATAATTTTCAGTAACAAGTGCATGTACTGTTTGAAGGGCTTTCTTCTGACTAGAAACATTTTGCTCATGGGAGGCTAAATCTTAAAAACAAGGACAATTAGTTTTAACAATTTTCCATGCAAACCATTCAGAGCTTATAGTTTAAAGGCTGTGGTCACATGCTCATATTGTTCATTTTTTCCTAGGCTGTCTTCACAGATTTGGAAATCCTTGCAGCTATTTTTGCAGCTGCAATTCATGATGTGGATCACCCTGGTGTCTCCAACCAATTTCTTATTAATACAAGTAAGTCTGGTTTTAAATACAGTAGTACCACACTAATCTGCAAATCTAATACACTCTCTCCCTTGTTCAACAAAGATTTAATAGCAGAGTAAGGTCTCAAATTACTTCCTTAAGACTGTGTTACTGTCGTGCAATATTCTGCAGTAGTCTACTAGCGCACCATGAAACTGGGCAATAATTAAACTGTTGTCAAAATAAAAAAACAAGTGAACTTTGTGATGTGGTCTCTTTATGACATAAATCATGTTTATTTTCCTAGTACTAATTCACAGTGAGTCTTCCAGTCATTAGTGTGAACTTGGGCAGTTCTTTTATAACTAATATGAGACAACTAAATAATCCATAATATTTTATTTTATATTTTTATTGTTGTTATGGATGATGATAAAGCCAAAGATTAGTGTTTGTAGTTCATAGTCTACTTTGGAACATGCTAAATACATGTATTAGTTCCAAGACAACTGTATGGCTCCATTTTGGAAAGTTTCTTTGCATGTTTTATGCTTTCTATTGTTAGTGACAAAAAGATCATTTTTTTCTCTCATCTCAAGCTAGTTACCAATTAAACTGAATAATAATGAGTATATTACAGTACTTGTATACGAGTGTTAATATTAGAATACCACACGCTATTTGGCTCTGATGAAACAAAAAGAGAACCAGTAGAACACAGCATGCGTAGTTTTTAATAATTTATTTAAATGATTCTAAAGACCTCAATGCACAACAGAAGGATTTCCTGTTTGAAATCCTGCATTATGCTTACTGATTTCTTTCACACTTCTTTACTAGATTCTGAACTAGCTCTGATGTACAATGATGAATCTGTCTTGGAAAACCACCATCTTGCTGTGGGTTTCAAACTGCTGCAAGAAGAACACTGTGATATCTTCCAGAACCTTTCGAAGAAACAGCGTCAGACTCTCAGGAAAATGGTGATAGACATGGTAAGAATTCTACCTTTACTGTACTCTGGCTATCCCTACTGCTGTTCTTAAAGAGAAAAATCGCCTTTTTGCACTTCTGCATTTACTTCACAAGGTTTTCTTCTTTTATAAAGGTATTGGCAACAGATATGTCCAAACATATGAGCCTTTTGGCAGATCTAAAGACTATGGTGGAAACTAAGAAAGTGACAAGTTCAGGAGTTCTCCTTTTGGATAACTATACAGATCGTATACAGGTATGTGATTGCAATTTTCCTTAGATTTTTGTCATTTTGCACAGTTTATTCCTCGTTGAAGAAACCATGCTGCATAGTTTTACTCTGGGTAATAGTCTTGGCATTTGTTGCAAAGTTCAGTGCTAACTTTTTTAGGAATCATTCAAAGCTTGTAAGACCCATATTGCTACTGTTCAATACCATGGAGAGAAGCAAAGAGGTACAGGAAAGCCCTAGGATGGATTTAGGCACTGCAATGTTCTCTCATTCTCTCTCTTGTTGAAGTTGTTCTATTATGTATCTGAGAGATCTGCTCCAGAATATCCCAGTGCATAGAAAAACCCACAGCACTGAGTCTCAGAGTATTGAGAAGAGGGGCTTACTCTCTCAGAGAAAGGGAAAGCACCCCATTCCTCCCTTGACTTTGGTGGCAGACATTTAATAACAAACTCACCAAAAAACCTCCCACTCTATCACTGGTTTAACATAAAGATCACAATTCATTTTTTTAAAAGCTGTTAATCTGGAGACAGAAGTTGCTGTAAAATATAGAACACTCCATTTCTCTGTAAATCCCTTTGTCCACAATTAATCAAATCCATTTTGTTTGTGTATAAGGGATGTTATTCAGTTAATAGAGCAGGGCTATTTAGCTATAAAAGGCTCAGTTTAGAGAAGAAATTATGAATGGTGGGAAGCACCTGCATTCAAGAACAGACCTACATGATGGCGTACTGCAACTGCACCCTGTATAGCCATAGAGTTAGCTGATTTGGCACACAGTGCCCTTTGTGCTTCCACAAAAGACCCTGACAACTAATCTCTAGTGTAATTTGGAAGAAATTTTTGAGAAGTTACTTTTTCATAGGATGTTGCATAATCAAAGACTTTTGTGATTAAAGTGTTCTTGATTAAACAAACAGGTATGCTCTGAAATCTTCTTTTATTCCACTTGATTTTATGAGTTTTCTTATTAATGTAATTTCAGGTTCTCCGAAATATGGTACATTGTGCAGATTTGAGTAATCCCACAAAATCCCTGGAATTATATCGGCAGTGGACAGACAGAATCATGGAGGAATTTTTCCAGCAGGGAGACAAAGAACGAGAGAGAGGAATGGAAATTAGTCCAATGTGTGACAAACACACAGCCTCCGTGGAGAAATCACAGGTACTTTACATTGGGGTATATTTTATTTGTTTCAGTTTGTAGTTTTAAATTGAATGGGCCAAGTTCATTCCTGGTGTGACTTTGGTTTCATCAATGGAGTTACACCAGGGATGAGTTTGGTCCAGATGTTTTTTCATTGATTTGGATATTTTTATTAAGGGCGTGGCATCCTCTTGCTGCATTTAATATGCTCAAGGGTCATCTGCCTTTTCAATTATAATGACAGGTTTGTTTCAGTGGAATAGGTAAATATCCAAAGGTTCAGAAGTTTGATTCTGATAAACCCCAAATACCTGAATGTCTTTGAAGCTTTTATAGATTTACGTGACCATTCTAGGTGTTCTCTTTCCTGCTTCACTTTGCCTTACATTCAAATGCAGCCTTAGCCTTCTCTTTTTGTGTTCCTACTTCCAGAAGCAATCGGGAATCTATCTGATCCCCCTGACTGGGAAGGTGCAATTCAGATTCCCCCATCTACTATTCTTCTCTCATCCTTCACAACATCCTTCTCCTTGGTCCTCAATGAGTCCCTCCAAAATTGGTCAATATCCTGCCAAGTCAGCAAAGTTTTGGCAGTCTCTGTTTAGTGGCTAGTCTCTTTACATTTTGCACAGTCTAGGGACTTCCAGAGTCAGGATCCACTCCAGAATGCTTTGGGAAAGATCTGTAGACAGCAGCCAACCCAGTGTGGACTGTCAGACCTGTGGAAACCCACAGTTTATCAGGATATAATCTTAAGGGCCTGTTGGAAGTCCTGGGAGGAGGGGATTGGGAAGGCAGGGCAGTATTTATCTAAATCAATACAAATATTTAAAAAGGAGTTGGCTCCTTTGAAGACTGGAATATTTCTTACTTTGTGAGAACTCATTGGCACATCCCTTGTTCTCATTCATAGATTTTAAGGCTAAAAGGAACCATTAGATCATGTAGTGTGTTCTGTATAACACAAGCCGTAGAATTTAACCCAGTCATCCCAATGTTGAGCCCAACGACTTATGTTGACTAAAGCACATTCTGTTCTTTAGATAGTGGTGCCTCAGTTACTTATTTAATTGGCTTGAACAAGACATTGCCGAGGATTTGTGGGACCAAATAATTAACAAAGTTGATCATTATTATTTCTAAATGTCCTCCTGTGCTAAACCACGTAGTTTCAAAATTATTCACGTCACCATTGAAAAAAATCTGTGCTCATTTGTTAGCCCAACAACAATCTATGACCCCAGTTTGGCAGGGAAATGTCCATGTGCCCCCTGAGGCAGTGTTGAAGCGTTGTTCTGCTCCGTCTTCTCACTTCAGAGAGATTTTAAAACATGGATTGTGGTTGTGCAGGGAGATCAGGAATTGAACAGAATGGCAACCATTTGAACAAGAAAAAAAATGCATCAACAGAGAGAGGCATTTACATTTTGAAGTTAAAAGAGCCTAAAATAGAAAGAATGACAAATACAAACATATTTAAAATTCTCAAATGTACTAAATAATGTCCTTTTAAATCTTGTAAATATTCTTTTCAGAAACAGGCAAATCCTTTGCTTGGTTGTTTGAGATGCTTGTTTAGATGAACAATTAACTGTTTGTTTCATTTAAAAGTTGCAGCATTTGTGACCATTAGTCCTTTATGAATATTGGGAGCTTTTATAATGTCAATGAACCCCGCTATCCAATAACCAAAACACTGGAGTTTTTTCACTTTAAAAGTGCCTCCAAACATGTGCTGCAGGAAGTTTTCATCACCTTTTTGTTTAAGCTGCTGCAACAGTATGTTACAATTGAATTATAATGGTTCTATTGACATCCTGTTGTGTCTGAAGAAGGCATATGTGATTTCCAAAGCAAACATCCGCGTGTTGAGTCTGGCCCCTTAGAGAGCCGTTTTCCTGCTGCATAGAAATGTTGTCCAGCAGTGCGCGGAGTCAAGTGACACATTCTGCCAAGATGGAAGAATTTCAATCCTCTTTATGGCCGTTCAGTTTTCTCCATCCTGTACGTCCTGTTTGTCAGACAATTAAAAAGTGAGCCAATTCAGAGCTTGCTTGCCAATAGTCTGAAGGACTCACAGACCCAACCTGGACCATCATTATTTCCATCAATGACACATCCATCTGTACCACAGGAGGCCTGCATACATATTATACCATCACTGTGGACAAGGGATTGTTTTTGTCGTGGGTCCTTCATTTGGTTTTGTACACTCTTAAGAAAGAAAAAAGAAAGTTGTAGTAGGCTGCATCCAAACAGAAAAACAGCAGCTACTTCTGCAACAGAAAGGAGAGACATCTCTCTATTTAAAGGTGCAAAGCAGAGAAAACAAGTCATCACACACAAGCTATATGCGATAATAAGATATCATTAAAGGTCAAATTGAAGTCTATAAAAGCAGTAACATTCAGAATTCGGACTGATAGTCAATCTAAGAACGTTGGCTTTTTCACAGCTGCCAGCCAAATGAATGCTCAAGGGGAATTGCACTGCGATTGCCATAAAAAAGAAAAATCAATATTGTTACTTCAGGTACCTCTGTACAGTAACAGTTGGGAGGTGACATTTAAATAGCAGCCACAGCGAAGCCTTCTATCTCCCAAAGATTAACTAAGCCTGAGTTTTGCCTTAGTATTGCACCACAACACGTTGTTTGGAGTCAGCCAAAGAAAGATAACAGCAATCCTATAATCACGTGTTCACTATGGGATGGCATAATGGTAGCCTTATCTCTGAATGTCCATGTGACCGTTGTTTTTAATTAAACCTTCACTTAGGGCCTGATGTTAAAAAAGGCCTCAAGCCAACTTTCATTTTTGTCGGTAAAATTTTGCAGAGGCATAATGTGTGCAAATGGTGCTATTTAGACACTGGGTTTGGGGGCCCAGTCTGATGCATTTATTTGCAGGCAAAACCAAAGGCTGCTTCTCAGAATCAGGTCCTTAGTGGTGTTGAATATTTTCTGAAAAAATGCATCAGTCATTTGTAATGTTTGTGTAATATTTTGTTTCTCAGGTTGGATTCATTGATTACATCGTCCATCCACTTTGGGAGACCTGGGCGGACCTAGTGCAGCCTGACGCACAAGACATCCTGGATACTTTAGAAGACAATAGGAACTGGTACCAGAGTATGATACCTCAAAGTCCCTCCCCTCCCCTTGATGAACGGAATAGAGACTGTCAGGGTCTAATGGAGAAGTTCCAGTTTGAACTGACTCTTGAAGAGGAGGATTCAGATGGACCTGAAAAGGAGAGTGAGAGTATCAGCTATTTTAGCAATACAAAGACACTCTGTGTGATTGACCCTGGCAAAAGGGAATCACAAGAAGAAGCTAATATAGAAATTGTGACAGAAGATATGTCACCTGTTGATACATAATGTACTGTATGTAGGTGAACTTTAAACACTTAATGAGCATGCAAGCTGTCTTGTAGGACTAGCCTGCGATCTAGGTCTTAGGCCTGTGTCTAACATTGGCTAAAAGATCTTCTCAGCTACTTGAGATTGGAGTCAAGGTTAAAGATCGTGTATGGAATGATTGCTCAGGAAATTAACAGATGATTTACATTGTAGTTTAAACCTTGTCATCTTAAAACATTGTGTTGTTCCGGAGCCAGCTTGAATTGTTACTGAACTGGTTGAAAGTGAACGACACAGAACTGAGAGATTTTATACTGTTAAGGTTTTGGGATTTATACCAGTTAGACTGATAGAAACTACTGAATAGTAACTCTACATATAAAACCTGTCCACCTAACCACCTGTCTGCGGACCTGTGTGCCTTTTTTGTAAACACTTTCACGTCTTTTCAAGAGCCTATTAAATACACAAAGTTTAGTATAAAACTCTACACAATGTGTTTCAAAATTGGTGGATACTTTTTTGATTCTTCCTGTTAAAAGAAATAGTCTTCCTTCTCTCATGGGCAATATCTGTCACTTTATTGCGGTTAATCGTTTTTACAGGCTAAACAGAAGGGGTACCCACGATTTTGCATTGCTGCACATTTAATAGTCTCGTTAAATCTCCAGATGATCTTTTAAAGTCATTTCATACCATTGCACATCTTTTCTGTTTGCTTGCTATGTACAACAGTATTTTTTCCTCAGTAGGGTTCACTTTTGTTGTGCACAGGATAAAGGGTAGTTCTGTTTTTCTAGCACAATGCAGTACATATACAACTAAGTGTAATAAGGCAGTGTGTGATGTGTGTTCTCCCTTTGATGGTTTCTTTGCTCAGTGGAAGTTGCACGCTCGGATCTTTGTGTTTCTCTCACTTGTAGTTCATGTTTCCTAGGTTTAGTTCCATCATCCTTCTCCTGCACTGCCTTGAGCTCTAACACGTCCATTACTGTTTATAACAGTGTATTTATTACTGACTGTATATAATGTAATGTTTTGTAAGTTATTAATTTATATAAATTAACATTACCTGTCAACGGTGGTGTTAATTGTGTAGAAAACTCTGGATAAGAGTTGCCTTTTTTTCTTGTAACCTTTTGTATTGCATAAAATAGAAGAACCTGAACATAGCGTAAGAGACATACGGAACCCATAAAGGGCATTTGGGTGGCGTTAGCTCACAGGAGTTTCGTTTTCATGATGAGTTAAGAAGAGTTGTATCTTATGACTGGGAGTGGGGGCAATAGGACGAGCTGTTTAAACTACTGAAACGGAAACCCCCTGTGAATGCTGCCAACTATTAAATGTCATGTTCCAGTATATGAACAACCCAATGTGAATTTCTATGACAAAATGTGAACTGATGTAATAATTGTGCTGTGAAGCTTCTTCTGACAAAGCTCGTTAGGCATCATTAATGGTGTCAATCTCAGTTTGTAAAATATATTTCAAGCTTTTGGTCCAACTTGTGACTAAATAGTTGATGAGACTAGCACAGTTGTGCATGATCAATGGGTTTGTATGTCTGTTGAACACTGCATTGTTCCAGGTGGTTATTTTATTGTTTTCAAAAGTTTCACACAATGTATGTTATAGTATTATATATTGTGTTCAGATGCATTCTTAAGAGATTTTTATATGAAGTGAATAAATGAAAGCATGACCTAGACTGGGGCTCTTCTGGCTGTTTATTTTTATCAACAACTTTGTATGTGAAATAACTAAGCAGCATCAAAATGTAAGTAAGGTCGCGATAGCCTACCCAGGGAGTAGGCTAACATATGATCACTGACCAGCTCCCATGGTAAAATAAAAACCAGGCCTCCACACAGAATAGCTTTCTGCAGCCAGAGACCAAACCAAGACTTGCATAGCCAGAATCTGTAAGCACAGACATTCTCTGGCCAGTCTTCTACTTATTCAGAGTCTCAGGACAAGTGTCCAGCACTCAGAGACCCCCTTCTTCCTTTTTCACCTTTAACCTTCCCGATGGTGAAAATCATCAGTGCTGTGATCAGTCCTCTTAGCCTCTTCCATGGCTTGGTTCTGTCGCAATTCCTGCAGTGTGGGCAGACACCTGTTAAGAAAGGCTTCTAACCTTTTCTCTGTCAAATGCTGCATAGGGTCTCTACACCCCATCTTAGTAACACTGACAGGGTGGCTGCCCACACCATCCAATACCACAAACCAAAGACAATTCTGGTCCCACAAAGTGGTTCAGGTTTCAGAATCTGGTTCCTGAGTCTTAGAGTAACAGTTTTCCGATGCCAAAGCATTCTAAAATCACAAGTCAGGTGCCCAAAATCTTATGCGGTTGGCTTAAAAATCATGAGATTTAGAAAAAATAATTTGGGGGTCTTTTTGTGTCTTCTGGATTTTAAGCCGTTAAGGTTCACACTGGTCACATTTTTCTCTGCAATCATGATGTCTAGAAACTTACTTTTTTTTTTTTAAATAAAAGCTGAGAATCTCTCATAACCAATTGATTACAGGTGCCAAGGTTTTAAGAACACCCCCAAATATTGCAAGACTTGCTATAAAATCATGAGAGTTGGCAGTAGTGTAGTGATCAGCCAAATTAGACACATAATCCAGTTCTTCCAGACAATGATGATAAGGCACATCTTGTTCTGGTTCTTTAACTGGACACTAGATGGCATGACTAGGGACATTACAAGCTAAATACCAGTTTACAATGAATAACAATATTCTCCCTGAATTGTCTTCCAGATTCCTCCCCCTACTACCTGTCATGTCTTGAACTGTAAAACTTTTTGCTTTTTTGGATAGTCACTCACTGAAGACACATCGTGTGCAGATATTGGAAAGTGAGTAGGAGCGACTGTAACTGTGAGGACAAAGTACTTCACTGCGCAGTGAACTCTTTCTAACTGAAATGGCTTCAAACAGGCCTCACTAGGACTCAAGGTTATGTGACTATGTGGAAGGACTTCGTGAGTACAAAATAGCATCTGAAAACTTTCTTAACCAGTGGAAAAAAAACTGTATTTTCTCATGGCTCTAATAACTCGGGAGGCCAATCAATACAAGAAACTTTCTTTAGGAAAAAAAAAAATCAACTTTCAGGTGAGAATATGCATAAGGAAACAACAAACGCCACTGCTCCCTTGACTGCAGCTTCCAGGCAGGCAATGGAAGTGGGGCATGGAGGGAACCTAGCATCCACCCCTCCCCCGCTATGGACATTTTTGGGGGGAGGCTCTGTTTCCTCCCTTGCCCCTCCCCCCAAGTATCTTGGGGAGGCAAATGCTGCGTATTCATGTGAGGGAGCTGACTGGAGATGATAGTGGGACTGGAGGAGGGGCTGTAGTGGCACAGTGCACTGGAGAGCAGGTAGGACTTCCTGACCCAGCCCAGTCCTGCCTTCCAGCCACCGTGGATCCCATGGAAACACCTGGCCCAGGGGAGCACCAGCTGCCAGGGTGCTGTAGGGGATGGGAGAGAGCACCGGCACCTGGGTGGGGGGCAAGGGGATATTGGCACAGAGGGTGCCCAGTGGGAGGCAGGACACTGGGCACCAGCCTCCAAAGAGTTGCCATAGGAACAGCAGCAGGAATTACTGGGGTGCACCTTTCCGGCCTGGAGCTGGCTGCCCCCACCACCTCCTCCTCAGTCCCAGCAAGGGTTAAGCACTCTGTGCTGCTAAAGGGGCACCAGTTAATGAGGCCATTAGGCTCCCCCATGCATGTTTTGTAAGCGTAGAGGGTAGGTTAGCGCCCCCCCCCCCCATATCCTGGCATTATTCCAATCAAGCGATTATATCGTCTCCCTCTAGTTCTCCTGCAGTTTCATCAGAAGAAGCTCTTCACATGCTGTGCAGTGTTCCTGTGTGCTGTTAAACAGCTGTGTGTAGTGTAGTTGTAGCCATGCTGATCCCAGGATAGGAGCGAGACAAGGTGGGTGAGGCACTATCTTTTACTGGACCAGCTTATTTTGGTGAGCGGGCCAAGCTTTTGAGCCACGCAGGGTATGTCTACACTGTAACTAGACACCCACAGCTGGCCTGTGCCAGCCAACTTGGGCTCACGCTGCAGGGGCTGGTTCATTGCTTTGTAGACTTCCAGGCTTGGGCTGGAGCCTGGGCTCTAGGACTCTGCAACGTGGGTGGGTGTGGGTCCCAGAACTCGGGCCCAACCCCGAGCCCAGAAGTCTATGCAGCAATGAAACAGGCTCTCAGCCTGAGCCCTGCGAGCCTGAGGCCTTGTCTACACTACACAGTTTTGTCGACAAAACAGTGGAGGCCTATACACTGAAATGTTCCTCCCACCGATGTAACACCCCTGCTGTGCTGACACAACACCACCACCTCAATGAGAGGCGGAAGGCTTACGTCAGTGTAGTTAGGGCAGCACAGTGTCTGTGTAGACGCTGCGTTCCTTAGAGTGGCTGTTGGCTGTCAATTTTGTGGCTGCTGCTGCCAGGTCCCCACTCCAAGCTGGGCTGCCACTCAGGCTCCTGGCTTGGGCTGCCACCCTGCTGGGAGCCCTGATGCCCTCTGGGATCCCAGTTCCATGCTTCCTGCAGGGAGGTACCATCCCAGTTACCACTCACATACCAAAAAACCCACAGATCACAACACTTACCATCATAAATCCAGTCACCACCCAAACACACCATCTGTTATCGGCATTTACGGAAAAGACTCTCTTCACAGTCTTGGCAATACATTACATTTCCCCCATTATTAGTCATTTGTATTTCATTAGCGCCTGGGGGGGGGCCAGTTGAGAATGGGGCTTTGTTTTGTGCTAAGCACTGTACAAACAAAGGGCAATAGACAGTCCCTGCCTCTAGCAGCTCGGTGTTGGAAAAAGATGAGGGGAAAGGGATATAACACACAAACAGAGTAAAGGTCATGTTCCACTTTTTTTAATTCTTTGGGTGGGTTTTGTTTTAGGAGGAGGTTAGTTAAAGGAAAGACAAAGGCAGGGCAGCAGAGAGCGGGTAGGCAGGAGGGAGTGTGTGGCGTAACTCTCATTGTGGCGGAAGATTGCTGGGTGCAGAGACCAGTAGTAAGATGCCATCTTGGGCCCTGGGCTGCAGGGAGAACTTGCAACACACAGCAGGCACTCAGTGTTTAAATAGAAATAATGTGTGTGTTCAATACAAGCTCTCTGGGCCTTCATTAGACCCCCCCACCACGGGGAGAATGGAGACAGTAAGAGTAAAGCTGAGGAGAAGAGGCCTGGCAGGGGTTGCAGTGAAAAAGCAGAGGGGAGAGAATATCCAGTCAGGACGCTGACCCCCATGGAGTGTCTGTCCCTGCTGGGGCTGCTTGTGTATGAGCGTTTCTCTGGGGATGGCTATAATTTCTTTCTTGTCCAAGCCCACAAGGCTCAGGGGAGTGAGCTGTGTCTCTTCCCTGAAGATTTCAGCCATCTTCTCTGGATTATAGCACACTGGCCCTCACGTGGCAGACCCCTGAGGATGAAGAGGCAGCCGACCCCACCCTCAGAAGCCAGCAGGAGGGAGAGGAGCGGCCATTGTAGGCGCCACAGAAGACTCCTGTGGGTAAGTTAGAAGCTAGGTCCTGGCGGGGGGCAGCAGCACATGGAGGGTGGGGGAGCATCAGTCACCTCAGGGAAGATGTGGGGAGCAGCAAAAGATCAAACACGGGGGGGAGGGGGGCACCAACCACCTCAGGAGATGGGATTGCAGGAGCCTTCACCCCACACCCTGGCCTCCCAGGGGTGAGGGCAGAAGGGGATGCAAAGCCACCTGGGTGCCGTTGTTCCCCAGCCAGCTCCAAGATCAAAGGCCTGAGCACTGCCAGACCCAAAAGCAGGATCTGCAACTCCATCGTCTATGTAGGATTGGCAGGTCTGAAATAGCCACTGTTTATATAGGACCTAAAATGGTCAGTGCCCTGCGAGGCGCAAAACCTGCCCTTTCTTTGGTACCCACAAAGACTCCCTGGCAACGAAACCAGTGTTGATCCTCTGCATAGACAGGACGCTGTGATTTTGGGCCACATAAGAAGTGCCCGTCCTCAGTCCAGTGAATAGCTCAACCATCTGGTGGGGGCCCTACTGCATGCCAGTGTTCAGGATGTGGGTGGGGTCAGACCAGTTGCTGCCATCCACCTCAGCGGTGGGTAACAGCCTACAGTGGCCCCACAGCCTGGGAAAGGGATTCCTCCTCCCCCGTCCCACACAGTGCAGTATTTGCACAGTGCTGACTGGCTGCATTTGACCCCGGTTCATCTAGTTTAAAGCAACAGCACAAGCTAACAAACAAACCCTATTCTCAAAGTGGCCCAGATGTCACAGAAGATGCCAATACACAAAGAAGGAAGCCAATAAAGCCAAGCCCTGCTGATTTGTTTCCAATAAAAACTCATCCTAGTGTGGAGAGCGGTTGCTGGGCCAAACCAATTATTTGTTAGGCTCCAAGGAAGAGGAGGAAGGGTGGTGGTGGGGGGAGATCAACAGTGAACAGGACCAAAAACCAATAAACAAAATAGTTGAGACAACTCATCAGGGGGCCCTTGGGAATAGCGATGAAAGTAGAAATCTCTTTTATTCCTAAATCAGTTCCAAAAGTTAGACTTACATTAGGCAGCTGGTTCCATTCCCAGTTACAGCTTTAATAGATAAAAATGCCTTAATTTAGATTTTAATTAAAAGAAGATCTATTTCAGCATTGTTTTTGCATGTTCTTTGCTGTGGTAAAGCCTAATTTACTTTATTTGTTAATTGTTATTCCTGGCTGAAGAAATACTGTTCAATACGAGTGTGGCTTTCGTGCTGCATATTAATTCCTTATAGCCCAGCCCCGTGGCCAAAGCATGGAGGAATGGGCTATGTAGCTGGTGTAGAAGGCTGAGCTGCCTAACCTTCCCGGACAGCTTTCGTTTCTATTATTTCAGTTAGTCAACAGAAGTGTTTGCGCCTGTGATCTTTGCAAACTGGATTAGCCCATGTCAGTTAACTGAAATGTTTGTGGTGTACCAAGGAAAAGGAAGTGCTGGAATAGTCACCCTTACAGCATGCAAAGTTGCTAAAGACAACCGGATGACAGGGAGGCTGGCAGCTATTCTTTGAACTGGGACATCACTGAGGCATCCAATGAGTTCAAAACACATGCCTGTTAAGAACACAATTATTAATGGTGTCTGTTGAGAGCTGTGAATGTGGCAGGTTCATCTTCTCTCACAGGAAGAGAAAACACTTTGGAGTCCTTTACAAGGATTGAAGGTCTATAATTAGCTGAAAATGATGGCTTTTAGGCTAGGCTCAGTTCCAGGCAATTTTATTTCCGGTTACATAGAAAACTCCCCTGTCAGGACACTAAACTGCACCCTTAGCTCCATAAACTTCACTAAACAATATACCCTTAGAGCTGACTTTCATTGTTGTCTCTCTGGGGTGATATTTAACTTCTTAACTCTGACTTTTCCTTTGAGTGACTATACACTTATACGTTCCACTGCAGATCTATGTGCACCCAAAGCACTCGAATCGGAGACTTTTGCCAGCAGTACCCCTAGGTGGCACATTCCCCCCAGTCTCTTCATGCGCCCAGCCAAGGGCATAAAAGGGATGTCTGTGTGGCCTCCCTCTCAGTTCCTTCTCATCACCTGTGGAGAGAACTGAAGCATCCTGTAGCTTTAGCTTTGGGTCACCAGCTTTCAAAAGAATTTTATTGTAAATAGTTATATGTAGTTAGTTCTATTGTATAAGTTAGTGTAGTTGGTTATTGCTAGTTTAGGAAAAAACTGGTGGAATGAAAAAAGTAACCAGGATTCAAGCAGTGGGCTACATGCAAGGCCATTTTCCCTGTCACAAATAGGCATAAAAGCTGTTAGCTCTGCCTTGGTGAGGGACATTTGAGACACACATGAGCTATTAGAACCGTTTCCACTACAAGGACTAGAATACAGAGGGATTTCCTCCTCAAAGTCCATCAGATGAAGAAGGCAATGAGTCTCTTTTCCAAACTGGATCCCGACCATGAAATAACAGACTCCAAGTTGAGGTGTGTTCCTCCCACTACCCAAGATCCCAAACACAAGTCTGCAGAAAAACACTGCTCTTTGATTTCCCCCATGGCCTCCTTGAAGGGTTCCAAGCATTCTGACACCGACAAGTGCTCAAAATCTCAGTCTTCACCTCACAAAAAGGCTTCCAGCAAGTCCTCCAGTACCAGTTCAAGCAGGGCCGGTGTAACCACTAGGCGAACTAGGCGGCCACCTAGGGTACCGAGATTTGGGGGCGCCAAAAAGCGGTGCCCCAAAAAAAATTTTACACTACTGTAGGGTAAAAAAAATGGGGGGTATCACTTTTTGGCACCCCCCCAAATCTTGGCACCCTAGGTGGCCACCTAGTTCACCTAGTGGTTACACCGGCCCTGGTTTTATGTCAACAAGCAAGGGGGCACCAGGTCAAACAGGGTGTGCCAGGAGGCAGTCAAGTTATGGAATTTCTGCATTCAGACCTCCAGAGCACTCAGGGTGTCTTACTTTCTACTCAGATGGACAATCTGAGCAGCTTTTTCACCTCAAACCATGAATGCTCACTCAACTCAAACATCCAGGCTATGGTGTTTTGTATCCTGACAGAACAGGAAATGTCCCCAATTTTGCTCCAAGGCAGGTCACAGTGCTACATCAATTTTGGATACATTCTTCCTTCCCTGGGGCAAGGTCTTACAGTATGCTCACCTGCCAGTGCCCCTAATTCTGAGGGTCATTCTCAGACTAAAGCAAGATAGAGCAGAATGATCCTGATAGCTCCAGCCTGGCCAAGACAACTTTGGTATTCTGATCTCCTCCAGCTATCCTCTAGGGCAGTGTTTCCCAAACTTGAGACGCCGCTTGTGTAGGGAAAGCCCCTGGCGGGCCGGGCTGGTTTGTTTACCTGCCCCGTCTGCAGGTTCGGCTGATCGCGGCTCCCAGTGGCCGCGGTTCACTGCTCCAGGCCAATGGGAGCTGCTGGAAGCGGTGCAGGTCGAGGGACGTACTGGCCGCCGCTTCCAGCTTGAACACACAGAATCACGGGAATGTGCTGCACCCAAATCTTCAGATGCTGCATCTCACATGTGGTTCATCAGTGATTAGACGCCAAAGAAGTGCATTGCTCAGTGGAAGTCCAGGATATCCTCATTAATAGCAGTAAGCCTTTTACCAGGGCTACTTACCTGAGTGAGTGGAAACATTTTTGTATCTGTGCAGGTTCCCAGAATCTGTCACCAACATACACATTGATTCAAGAAAATTTAGACTATTTCTTGCACCTCAAGAAATCTGATCTATCCCTTAGATCCTTAGAGTTCATTTGACCACAATTTCAGCATTTGATTCTAACATCGAACTGTATTCACTAATCCTTTCATGACCAGATTCCTCAAAGGTGTAGATAGATCATTCTCTCTTGTTTGAGACCCAGTGCCCACTTGGGACTTAAACTTTGGTATTGTCTGCTCTTATGAATCCCCCATTCAAGCCCTTAGCATCTTGTTTGCTCCTGCATGTATCAGTGAAGGTTGCCTTCCTGGTGGCCATCAGCTCAGCCAGAGGAGTGGAAGAATTGCAGATGCTTGTCATGGATCTACTGTACACTGTCTTTTATACAATGTTCAACATAGGCCTCATTCTAAGATGGCAGTTTCCAATTTCCACCTTAGTCATGCTCACAAGGGTGAACAAAAGCTGCACACCTTAAATGTGCATCAAGCTTTGGCTTTTTACCCACACAGGGCAAAAACTTTCCAGGTCTCTACCCCGTTGTTAGTTTCCTGTGCAGAATGAGAGGTCACCCAGTTATGACTCAGAGAATCTCGAATTGGATTACCAGTTGCATCACTATGTCTTAAGTTGCTATGGACAGCTGAAAAGTGGACAGCACACTCTAGCAGAGCTCATGCAGTCTCGGTAGCATTTGAGGGGGCAGGTCCCTATTGTACACATATGCAGAGCAGCAATATGGTTTCCTGTCCACCTGTAGACTGGTCACTATGTTCTTATCACTTCATCAAGGGAGGATGCAAAGGTGGAAAAAACGGTCTTGGAGTCCCTCTTCTGATGAGAATTTGAGCCCCCACCACCTTTGATAACAGCTTAAGAGTCACCTACAATGTAATTGACATATACAAGCACTCGAAGAAGAAAAAATGGATACTCACTTCGAGATGTGTTGCATATACCCATTGCACAATCTGCCCTCCTTCCCCAATGCATTGGAGTCTACCATCAGCTTTCCGATGTGAAGGAACTGAAGGAGGAATGGGGTGGCTCTGCCCTTTATACCCTTGGTATTGAGCACAAGGAGCAAGGCAAGATGGAGCCAACCCTGAATACTGCTAGGGAAACCTCTCCAGTGCTGGTTCTTGATTTTTGAACTTCAGGTTGGCAATTCAAGGGCAGTATGTGTCCTTTCTTCCCCCCATGAAGGAGAAGTGGCAGCATCACCAACAGCAGTGTAAATCTTGAGCAGTCTTTTTGCTCCTTGAGCAACAAGGATTGATATTATGTCTGGAGCTAGAATAGGGCACCAGGGGGAAGGAGAGGGAGTGGAGGTTTTATGGTCCCATCTCCCACTTTTGTTTGTACCCAGATTGGGTTTAACAAAATCTGACCCTTCGAACCTAGTGTTCTCCCTTGTTATGGTTATTTATTCCATACAGTGCTCTCTAGCAGTGATGGACTAACCTTTAATCCTTGCTGTTGTTCTGGTCTGTCCCCAGCTGGCTCCAACTCAAGCCAGGAAGATCAAACAAAAAGTTCTCACTCAGCCCTCCATAACCTCCAGCTTTCATGTCAACTTTCTGGCTCCCTGTTGTGTTCTTTGGCTATCTGACCAGCTGCCAGGATGAATTAGATTGGTGTCTCCCTTGCTTCCTGCCCCTGTCAGCCAATCAGGCTTCTTCTATGCCTTCAGTTTCCCCCCTGCTCCAGTGAGAAACTAGGGGAGTAGCTGATGGTAAGGCAATGAATCTCAGAAACAGCTGGAGCTTGTTCCATGGAGAAGCAAACCCAGCCCTCCCTGATAGAATAATCTGGGGAAAATACTATGGGGAATGTGCAGAGGAGATTAATCTAGCCTCATAACAGTGCTTTCTATTATTTATTCATCCATCCATTCACCTGTTGGATGTCCTTCCATGTTATGGTTCCACAGGGACCATACCGCATTCACACACTCAAGTTCTGTTTTTTAGATCCGACGCCTTTTGCTGTGGCAGAAACCACATATTGGCAAGTGCATGAAAATGGAGGAGGAAACCTGATAGTGGGAAGCTCAAAAAAAGGTCTGTGATTCAAGTTTTGTTCCTGTTTTGGGGGAAGGTTCAAGTGTGTGCTACTTTTAATTACACAAATTCACTCCTCCCTAATGGAAAAAAATAATTCATGTCTCTTCCCCAGCATTACAATCAGCACTATTAACATTGGATTTTTCTGCCACTTGCTTTATGTCACTTGTATTATTTCATGCTAGGGTAAAAATGGCTCAGATTCACTAAAGCGAATTATTGTTGAAAATCAGGTCTAAATTTGCTTTATTCCTTCTGCAAGACATGAAAAGCACAGGGAAATGTGTATTTAAGTTTGCCTATATATACAAATGCCAAGACTACAGCAATGATAATACAGGTTAGAATGTCAACCAATGAAGTCAAGTACATTCCTAATAATGGTTTAGCTGGTACCAGTAATTCTACCCAAAATACCTGAGAAATTGAATAAAGTTCTTTCAAATAGTAGCATGTGTGTACTAAGGGATTAATTTGCTCTTCTGGGAAGGTTCATGAGGGCTGCTGCTAGTCTATGCAGCAGCCTGTTCTGTAGCCACTACACCGTCTTCAGAGCTAGAGAAGCTACTTTGATTCTCAGTGTGATAGGAATGGCTGATACATCTGCCTATAGGCTGATCATCCAGGACACACATTCTGTGTGGGCTCTCTGCAGGATTTACCCCTATTATTGTTACAAAGTTCAACCCCAGAAGCAGTTGATGAGGCAATGTTGTTCACTGTTCTTTGTTTTGAGATTATCTGGAAGAAAGGTATGTACAAATGTAAGGGACTGCGCAAAACATTTTGATTGTCAGCCTTAAGTTTGATATGCTCCTCCTCTCTAATGAACATTTTTTTGTCTTGTGAAACTTCCCAGTGCAGACGTTTTGCAGAAAGGACAGGCACTGCAAAAGCACCGTAAGGGTTTGTTGCTTGAATGAACACACACCTATGTCAGGTACAGCCAACAGTGTTTGTGACCTAAATTTCAGCACAGAGAAATCTAAGTAATGTCCATCTGTTGCCACCATTGCAAGAGATCAGTAAACAAAACTTCAAGGCAAACTTCTACTCATTTCTGTCAAGCGGTTCCCTTGAAGGCAGGGCCCCTTTGGCTTTAGAAACATACATCCTAGTCTCCCAGCAAGATACCTTACAAGTAGACTCACTCTGTTGTTGAAATGAAAACTGCTTTAAGCCAATGTCAGTCCATCAAACTCTCTCCTTCAGAAAGAAACGCTTGGTCCTACGCTATTTAACATTTTTGTCAAGGACCTGGAAGAAAACATGAAATCATCACTGATAAAATTTGCAGATGACCCGAAGATTGGGGAAGTGATAAATAATGCAGAAGACCGATCACTGAGACAGAGTGATCTAGATCACTTGATGAGCTGAGTGCAAGCCAACAATACACATTTCAATACCACCAAATGTAAGGTCATACACCTAGGAACAAAGAATGCAGGTCGTATTTTCAGGATAGAAGACTCTATCCCAGAAAGTAGTGACTGAAAAGCATGTAGTGGTCATGGTGGACAATCAGCTGGACATGAGGACCCAGTGTGCCACTGTGGTCAAAAGGGCTGCTGCGATCCTTGGATATATACGGATGGGAATATCTAGGAGTAGGGAGATTATATTACCTCTGTATTTGGTGCTGGTATGACCACTACTAGAACACTGTGTCCAGTTCTGGTATCCACAATTCAAGAAAGGTGTTGAAAAATTGGAGAGGGTTCCAAGAAGAGCCATAAGAATGATTAAAGGATTAGAAAACATCCCTTATAGTTAGGCATGGAAGGATCAGATTATTGGTAAACATTGATTTCACCATACACACAAACCGACAAAATATATTTCCATTGCTAATAATTGAAATTTACAGATAGGCAAACTAAGAAACTTGCTGCTTTATAACTTATTACAGGCCCATCTTAATGTGTATAAAACATGCTATAATGCCAGCATTAGGAAAGCTGAAGCAGGAGTGTCATTAGGTAACTTTAATTTTTAAAATCTCAGTGTCTTCTGTCATTAAATAATTATTGTGTGACAGACACCTCCTGCATAATGCCCCACATTTCTGAACATTTAAATCAATACAAATTGGGGGGGGAGGCGGAAATACTTAAAACCCATAATTTCATGCAGTTGTGAAAAAATTGATAGAAACCAGAAAATGCTGAAAAATAAAATTGACATCAAAATTACAAAATAAATAAACAAATACATAAATAAATTTAATTCTGCCAAGCTTGCTTTTAGTGATAGACTCAAGGAGTACAATCTGTTTAGTTTATCAAAGAGAAGGTTAAGAGGTGACTTAATCACAGTCTATAAGCACCTATATGGAGAACAGAGACTTGATAATGGAGAACCCTTCAGATCTAGAAGACAAAGGAATAACAGGATCCAGTGGCTCAAGTTTGAAGCAAGACAAATTCAGACTACCAATAAAACAAAACATTTTAACAGTGAGGGTAATTAACCACTGGAACAACGTACCAAGGGTTGTGGTAGATTCTCCATCACTGGCAATTGTTAAATTAAGATTGGATGTTTTTCTAAAAGATGTGCTCTCGTTCGAATAGGACTTAATTCAGGGAAGTCCTATGTTCTGTGTTATTCTGCAAGTCACACTAGATTATCACAGCAGTCTCTTCTGGTCTTATACCATAGGAATCTATAAAACTATTTTATTTAGTTAGAAAAAGCTTTTTAAAAATATTGTAGCTGGTATTTCATACATTTTAGAATGATCCCGAAGTGTAATTGTGTTTAAGGGTCCACAGAGTGGGTTCCTGACCATATCTATGAAAAAGGCATCAAATTGTTGGTGCATTCACAGAAAGCTAATGCTTGACTCTTTTGTGGCATGTTTGTTCCTGCACAGAATAACTTCAGGAATGACATACATATGGTGAATTCAGTTTTGATGAAGTAGTATGGAAAGTGTTGAGTAATAATGGCCATCAAAGTGTGTATTGTCTGTAAACTGGAGGAGGGAGAGGCAGAAGTTAATTGTAAGAAATGGTAGAGTAATATATTGGTGCTGTATACTGTGTGTCTTTGCATAGAATAAATAATCCACCTTAAAAGACTACCTTCAAGATCTGTTTACATTCTATACTGTACTATCCTCAATGATGGGGCTGAAAATTTAAGGACTGCAGAGGGAAAGGCCCATACACTCTGTGTGCGTGCGTGTGTGTGCGTGAAGGGGGAGGGCGCGTCTCTGGGTCCGGTGGCCACAGAAACCTAATAGATTTTTTAAAAATGAGCAGCAGAGTCAGATCTCTTAACTTTATCCAAATTTTATTTAATAATTTATTTTATATCAAACTATAAGATTAAAGGGGAAGCCTACAAACCTGTCATGATAGCACTAATTCTGTGATCAGACAGTGGTTTCAAACAACAGCACTGTTTGCCTTAATTTAGCTATATTTGATCTCTTGGTCCACTGATGTTGTAACAATCAAGTGTTCTTTCAGTACCAACTAAGTAAGTTACTGTGTCGTTTAACCACTTGACTAAGTTTTATTTGTGCAAAGGCATCTTTTCCTCTGTGCACAATCTTCTCAGCCTCTCTAGACTTCATTTCCGTCTTTTCCCATTTAAATGACCTACTTCTGTCAGGCAACAGCTTTAACATGAATGTATACAAACAAAGTGGCATTGCTACATGACTGAAATAACCGCCTGATATCACTTCTCATTTTTAGCTGCAGCAAGAGAAAGTGCGCAGATGGCTCCCAGATAACAGCTATATGTCAAAACTGAACAACAACAAAAAACTGCAGTTTTTCCTTATGAGGACAAAATTCCAGTTTTTCTTGAGGGGCTGTAGTATGACTTATATGTTCATCTCTCTTCATTTTTCCTGGTGGCAATCTGGGTGTGTTAGTGGCACATTATTTTCTCTAAATTAATTCAAGTATCAGGGGGTAGCCGTGTTAGGCCGTATCCACAAAAACAACGAGGAGTCCAGTGGCCCCTTAAAGACTAACAGATTTATTCGGGCATAAGCTTTCGTGGGTAAAAAACCCGATAGAAGAAGTGAGTTTTTTACCCATGAAAACTTATGCCTGAATAAATCTGTTAATCTTTAAGATACCACTGGACTTCTCGTTGTTTTTATATTAATTCTGTTCACTTGACTGCATACCTAGGCTCTGAACAACCCGCCTGGTTTTTCTTAGCTGAAGTCAAGAAGAAGTGGGGCTGTTTGTGCTACTTGTGGACATTTTGGGTGCCCATTTTACACATGGCCATGGAATACGCTGCTCGCCTTTGCCTTTCCCACATTCTCTTGACGTTTATCTGCATGTTGGGGGACTGCTGCAATTCTCTAACAAGAACTGAACACACCCAATATGCACTTTAAATTGACTTCTTCCAGGTCCACTCTGGTCTGGCAGCAAAGTTTAGCTGATAAAATAAACTTGAAACAAAACTGAACATCTCCAAAATGTCCCTTCCTTGAGATCCCTTCCTCTCCATGCATCCCTTCCAGGGTGGGTTTTTTCCAGCTTTCCTCTGCAGACTGGAGGTACAATCCAATCCTGTTTTCCCTGTCCTAGGGAGAGGCTAGCAACCAGTCTTGTTCCAACCAGCATCTCCCTACTATGAGGGAAGAGACAAGTCATATGCTTCCTTCCTTCCTTCCTTCCTTCCCAGAACTGGCCTTAGTTGGCTGAGAGATGGGGGAGCTTCTGGTCTTGAGCCATAAACAGAAATGTAGTCGGGGTGTGTGGGGGGAGGGGGTTCCGGATACCCAGGACCACATCCCCTGTCTTAGAAACTGCCTCTGTTTTCCCGTGTGTCCCTATCTGAAGCAGAATTTCTGGACTGGGTAGCCTGGTCTCCGAGACTTCTTCCATTGGCCGTAAAGGGCCAATATACCCTGTTTTTCACACTCCCACACAATTACATAGTCCTGCTCTCCAGATCCCATGAAAGCTGAGCTCACTCAGGAAAAATCTCTGTGAGGGCTGCATAAAATATTGGAAAGGAAATTGGAAAATTTCCAAATTTTAGGCTTTTGCATTTCATTTCACTGAATTGGACACATCTGAATTTTCAATTTTTTCACTCAATAATAAACATTTTTCAGTGAAAATGTGCCCATTTTTACTAAAATATGGGTCTACTGCTTTCAATGAAAGCATCACTGTTTTGAAATTCTCATTGTTGAAATTCAAAATATTCTACCAACACAGATTTGTTTATTGACTCAATACATGCAATATTTTGTAATTTTGCAAGTTTAATGCAAAAAACAGCATTTTGGTGAAAACTGAGATCTTAGTACTAAATTTAACAAAATATTTACTACTGTAGCTCAGATTAGCATTAGCTAATCAGCTCCCTTTCGTAAACACTCAAAATACAGTAATAGAAGATGGGCTTTTAGGTGGTCTCTACTAGTTTCTACTAGTTTCTACTGATCTCTAATGGTTCTAATGGACGATTGGTAGCTCAACAGACCTGTTGCTGTGTTCCAAAATCTAGTTTTCAGCTGAGACCATTAGGAGCCAGCTGTATTTCAACTGACATTTCTGCTATGGCATAGGCCCAATAATTTGCCTAAAAGCACGGGGAAGTCTTATCCTGACCAATGTTTTTGTTTTTCGTTTAAATCAGATTCTCTGATGCAGCATGAAGTCAGTTTCTCGACATTAGCAACCATGACCTCTGAGGCAGCCATTTCCTGGCAGCTAGCTAGTGGCTGACAGAACTTGACGGTCTGAGGTGAAACCAAGGGCCTTTACTCCAGCCAGTTTTTAACTGCCAGGAAATGTCTGACCTGTGGGTCATTACGGCTATTAGAGACCATGATGTAAAGAAAAAATATTATTACTTTTTCATATGCTGCATAACTGAAGTGCTCATTGCCCTGGATATAGAATTATGTTGACAATATTTTCCTTTTCTGGTATGGAGCGGTTAAAGACTAGCATAGTAACAACCATTCTCAATGTCTTATCAAAAGGGCTAGCCACATAAATGGAAAAACTGTTTGCAAACATTCCTTTGAATTCCCAACAGATTTTTGCTTCAATCGTTATTCAGTCTTGGTAGAAAGTCACTTCCATGGGTTTTTGTCTAAGCAAATATTTGGGGAACAGAGATTCTTTGTTTGAATAATTGTGTTCAGATGCAATATGGACTCAAGCAAGCAAATTTGTCATTCACTGCTCATTGTTCTTCTTTTCTAAAGCACCACTCATGCAATAATAAAGTAAAGGGTAAATTGCGTGACTTAGGTGACTAGTCACACACACAATATAGTGAAAACTCAAAATGAAATATTTATCCAGGGAATGCTATAAATAACAAAAACATTTGCACAACTTGGCTTTGGGTCACAATAAGAAACAAGGACTAAATAATTTATTTCCAGTAATTAATTAGATCAGTTCTACTCACAGGGGCCTTAACCCTATCAAAAGTTTCATATAAGGTCCTACAGATCTAGAACCCAGACCTGCTAAGTAACTAGCATCTCCATGTTACCACCTAGCAGCAGCTATAGCCAATTTGCACTCCACTGCCCATGACCAACTATGGACACAGACCATGAGAAGTGCCACCTCAAGGGGTCTGACAGACACAGGGTGACCAGACAGCAAGTGTGAAAAATCGGGACAGAGGGTGGGTGGTAATAGGAGCCTATATAAGAAAAAGCCCCAAATATTGGGACTGTTCCTATAAAATCGGGACATCTGGTCACCAGGGCCAGCGCTTCCACTAGGCGACCCTAGGTGGTCGCCTATGGCAGCAGGATTTGGGGGGCGGCATTTTGCCGCCCTCGGCGGAAATTCGGCAGTGGAGGATCCTTCCGCTCCGGATCTTCAGCGGAAATTCGGCGGCGGGTCCTTCACTCGCTCCGGGACCCACTGCCGAAGTGCCCCGAAGACGCGGAGCGGAAGGATCCCCGCCGCCGAAGACCCCAGGCCCCCTGAATGCTCAGAGGAGGAGCATTGCCGCGAAGGGCGGCAAAAACCCTGGTGCCGCTCCTGCTGGTCACCCTAGACAGACAGCAGCCCCATGGCTCCTGATTGGCTCCCTGACCCTATAAAAAAAACCTAAGGGGCATTCCAGGAAGCATCCAGGCAACAGTGTGGATTCCTTATAGCTACCATGATTATTCCTTGCTCCTGAACTTCTGGCTTTGACCTTGGCTTGATTTGGATTTTGCCTTCTGTCTCAGACCCTGAAACCTGACTTGAACTCTGATGCTTAGTATTGACCCTGGCCTGAAGCCTGACTATGCGCTACTCCCTGCCTTAGGTTTGCCCCTGCTCTGACCTTTCATCCTGAACTGCCTATGTTGGGATCCTGACACCCCACTTAATTCTGTGGGAATCAGCATGAGTGCACCTGCATGAAGGTCATTCTAGGATCTGGTCCTAGATTTCAGATTGAAGCGGGTTTACACAGCAGGATATCATTTACATATATATATACACTCTGATGCTCTTTAAAAAAAAATACTTAGTGGTTTGCACCACAGATTTAATTACATTTTTAACCAAGTGAAGTAAAGTGAAATCCTCAAAATAACAAGTCTGATACTTTTTGGAAGATATTTCTGAACAGGATCAGTTTAGTTCTGGATTTGATTTAGTAAATTGTTCATACTCCAAAGATTAAATAAATTGTCTGTCTGTACTTTCACAGATTTATGAAGGAAGTGACATTTTATTTTCAACCAAAAAAACAACAACTTTCAACTACTCTTGCAAACCCAAAATAATATTCTTAATGTTTTAAATACAATTCCACCATACTTGTTTGCATCCTTTCTCCCCTACCCTTTGTCTCTTGTTCGTTTGTTTTTTTGTCTTTTTTATGATGTTAACTCTCAGGAATGGTCCTTATCCCGGTGAACTTGGACCACTGTACAAGTTGGGGGTTGGGCAGAGGGCTAACAAACCTGTCACATAAAAACCAAACTATGTTACGGAAACAGCGACGGAGAAAGCGACCATTACTCTGTGTGACGGCCTTCAGGACTCAATGACCCGTCTGACTGCCAGTGGTGAAAGCCAAAAGGAAGGCACTGGCAGGAAGACAGACGTGCTCAACACCAAGATAAAAACCAGACTTGGCTTTTGGAACATACAGACAATGTACGAAACAGGGAAGCTAGCTCAGGTCACAGCAGAGATGAGACGCTACAGCTTACACAACCTGGGTGTCAGTGAGAGCAGATGGACGGGATCAGGAAGAAGACTAACAACAGCCTCAGGAGAAACTTTGTAGGACCCCTGAAGGCAAGCAAAAATGAGGTCGCCCAAAAACAACATGGCGAAGAAATGTGGAAGCTGAGCTGAAAAAACCTGGGGCACAGCTGGGGAACCATTGAAAGACTTGCCAGAAACAGACAGGAGTGGAGGAGCTTCATCATTCCCCTGAATGCCAGAAGCATAAAGGGTATGTACTAACTAACTAACAGTATTACAATGTGAGGGCAGTTTTTTTCTCCTGCTATCAGCCAGTCAGTTTATGTCTTTGTGCAGGATGACCAACAGAGTTTATAAGAAACTAATAATCCAATTTATGTAACTGCCCCAATCTAACCCAGTGGCTTTGGGACCATGAACTTTGTCATAGCAGCCAGATGGTTGTCTGCAGCTTTTCCGATGAGCAACCATTCCAGCCTCCTCTTGTCAGGAATTGGTGCTGTTTAGCATAAGAGCTCTGTGAAGATTGATGCACACAGAATCCAGCACACGCAGCTGGGCTTCCTCCTGTATGAAAATGAAAGTGCTTTTCAGCCCAGCAGAAAAGAAGTTGAATAAGATTTCCCAGCCCTGATCTTCAACTCTGGCAAGTCACTGAGGAGTCATGGGGAAAAGATACCAAGGGAAAACCCAAGACACTGGTACTCTTAATAGAAATTCCTTGTGTGGAAGCACATAATGCTGCTCCTGGCTGTCTATATTTATTAAACAGATTGTTCTCTGTGATTTGTAATGATGCCTGAATTTCTGAGTTAGGCCACCTGACTCACTAATGTCTATGAAGGAAATTTGCACCTCAAAAAAGAAACGATTACCTTCTGAAATAAAAGCTTATTGTAGCAGAGGCTGGCCAGGCAAAAAACTAGGTAAATGTATAATCTTTGAAAAGAAAAATGAGTCAAAAGGCTTTATATAGCTGTGTGATGAGCTACTAAACCAGCACAGAAGCACGAAGAGACGTTTTTCGATCCCCTATCCTCTTCCACAATGGACACTTCTACAGACAGTGAAGTGCTAACGCAGAAACTGTAACTTGGGAAAGAATACAAAGCCCTGCCAAACTGGCCAATGGACTATATTTCTGAGAGGCCTTTTGGAAGTGGCCTGCAGAAGAAGGTTGCTGACCAGAGCTAAGCCAGCAGGTGTTCAGCAGTTGCCATGCTACAGGGTCTTTTGAAAACTTAATGTCCAAGGTTGTTTTGCACAAATTGGTAGGGCACAAATATTTTGCACGGAGATCGTGGAAAATCAGTGGCACGAATTCACGAGATGTCTCATTTTCTGATTAGATGGTCAGAAAGAACACCACTTTTATGTTGGCTTGGACATTTCAGTGTTAGCCCAAAGCATGGGTCACTTTCTGATTAGCCCACATCAACTTTGCCAAGAAAAGAAACTAACCATAGAAACTATATAAAACAACTCTGTTTTGTTCAATTAGCTCGCTCACTCTGAAACATCTAGATGAGAGAGACTGAAAGCAGGATCTTCATCAGTTGGCCACCAAGCACACCTCCTGTCTAGTAATACACATGAAATCTTGTCCTAAAACAAGCAATCTTATTAACCGTTTCTTGTAATTATTATGGCGATTGCTGTGAACTCCAGAAAGAGAGTAAGAATACAGATGGCAGAGCTCCTTGAACACCTGAATGAACTTTCTATCTATCCTAATACACCAGTCATTGCAGCTGTGAAGCTGAGATGAGGAACACCCATCCATGGCAGATCCAACTGATAAGTAGCAAAAAGACCTATATATGTATTTTTTGTTTACCCAACTGATGACGTGGTTATTTTAAGCTTTAAGTACATATCTGAGTTTAAAAACCTTCAAATGGCTATAGTGTACAATGCATTCTTGTGTTTCATAACAAGCTAAATTGGAGTCGTCTAGAAATTGCACTAAATCAATAAGTGAGTGAGGCTGAAGAAGCTCTTGACACCAAATAATTCTAGTATTCCTTGTAACTGGAAACTCTATTTATTTACAGCAAAATATAGCTTAGAGAAACCTTGAAATGACACCTTTTTGTGGTTAAAAGAATTGACAGCTTCTTAGACAAAAAGAGGAGGAAGCCAGGAATTGGGATTTTATCCTTGCTTAAACATTTGGAAAGTAGCATAAAAGCCTGCACTACTGATGAAATTTAAATCATTACCTATATTTGGGATTTAATGTGTGATAATTGTGTATGTGTGTAAGGGGGAAAGCTTGGCTATGAGTATCACCTGGGCAAAGTAATTTTGAAAATTCCTAATTTAAATATTTAGACAAGTTATTTATTAACTTCAGAGTTATTTGGTTGAACTGCTATAGGCAGTGTCATAACATAATTAACATATAAGCTTAATTGACAAATTCAGCAAGGATCTGTAATAAGGATCCACAGTTGCATGCTAGTATCAAAATCACCTGCCCAGAATAGTATAGAACAAAGTTTGCATACATAACAAGACTGTGATAACCTTGAATTCATTGGTTTGAGTAATTATGTCTAGAAAAATTGTAACATCCTATGTTGAATTTATTCTTTAACATGTTGTAACCACTATCTTCTAACCATCTTTATTTTGCTTTCTGTAGCTTCTTATTTGCTTTAATTTTGGCTAATAAAACTTACACTTTTACAATAATTCTCCAGTCTGTACTTTAGCCAAGGAATAGAGATACAAAAATCCATGAGAATCTTCATATAGGTACATGTGTCTTATGTTGCTTGGACTCTCTACAACAGTGTTGGGTTAATTAGCTAATGTTTGTATCAGGCTTTGAAGATTAAAAGATAGAGAAATGAATGGATGCTGTACCAATGAAGCACCATCCCCACCACAGAACTATAAAAGTAAATTTATTTAGTTTGATTTTATGCCAGTTCTAAGCACCTTTCACACACATTAATTTAATGGAGAGGCTCTTTTAGATAGAAGATCTATGTGCAGCAGCTGCTCCAGTGCCCCAGATTGTATAGCGCATATGTCTCTACTAGGCTCCAAAGCAGCAGGACTGTATTGGGCTGCCTGTTACCAGTCACTTCACAGGACTTTCAGAAGTGTACTTAACTGATCCTGACAAGTGCTAAACATCTGCACTTCCATTAACTTAAATGGTGGGTGAGGTAACATTTTTTATCAGACCAACTTCTGTTGGTGAAGGAGACAAGCTTACACAGAGCTCTTCTTCAGGTCTGGGAAAGATACTCAGTGTCACAGCTAAACACAAGGTGGCGCAGACTGTTTAGCATAAGTAGCTAATGCATTTTAAGAGACCATTCAAGGTGAAGGGACCAATTAACACCTCTCCATGGAAAAAAGGGAAGTTTGTGGGTACAGATTGTTGTAATGAGCCATAAATCCAGTGTCTTTATTGAGTTT
This sequence comes from Terrapene triunguis, assembly GCF_002925995.2. Taxonomy (NCBI): domain Eukaryota; kingdom Metazoa; phylum Chordata; order Testudines; family Emydidae; genus Terrapene; species Terrapene triunguis. The sequence goes on along the minus strand of NW_020664562.1, from coordinate 37,348,032 downwards.
ATGATTTTTAGTCTCTTGCAAAGTTATGAACTGAAGCACCCAGCTTCACCATCGGGGAAGGTATTGTAGTGCACCTTTCCTTTGAGGATGAGGACTGAGAGGTCAGATATGGATTGGTCATTTTGTGAAAAGTTATGGTGCTTTTGTCTTTTATCATTTTTCTGTGTGAACTCATTTGAGAGCACAGCAGGGGTGAAAGTGACCAGTATGAGCCGGTACGGCGTACTGATAAGAAGCCGGTACTGGCCCGTTCACAGCCGACATTAAAGCGTTGCCACGGCAGTGCTCTAACATCGCTGCCCCTTTTGCCCAGGGGCGGGGGGCAAAAGGCACAGCTGCCCCGGAGCCAGTGATTTAAAAGGGCCTAGGGCTCCCGACTGCCGCCACTGCTACTGCAGCAGCGGCCGGAGCCCCGGGCCCTTTTAAATCACCGCCAGAGCCTTGGATGGCACAGGCTAGGCAGCATGGATGGGCTGGCTGGGGGAGGCTGACCCCAGCCCCGACCTTTCCACCTGAGGCCCCGCCTCTTCCGGGGGCCCAGAGCCGGGCCCCCGTACCAGTAAGAATTTAATATTACTTTCACCCCTGGAACACAGTGGTTGTCTGGCTTCACCCATATAGTTGTTGGGGCATTTAGTGCACTGGGGTTATGTCTACACAGCAACTAGACATCCACAGCTGACCCGTACCAGCCATAGGTTTTTCTTTGCTGTGTAGACATGTTGTGTAGGACCCATGGATCTTGAATGGTGTGTTGTGTAGGGTGTTGATCATTAGCCGATATGTCTGGAGGTTTTGCACGTGTTGTTCTGGCAGGGTCAGGTACCACTTTGAGTTAGTCTATGGAAAGCTTGCTTCTGATGATCAGGGCCGCCCAAAGGATTTAGGGGGCCTGGGGCAAAGCAATTTTGGGGGCCCCTTCCATAAAAAAAAGTTGCAATACTATAGAATAGTATATTCTCGTGGGCGCCCCTGCGGCCCCGGGGCAAATTGCCCCACTTGCCCCCCACCTCCCCCAGGGCGGCCCTGGGAAAAATAAACATTTAAAAACCTTCCGCATCTCGGTACAAACCTTCCTTTCAAGTCACCTTTACAAGGTATCACTGGTTCTCAGCATCAGCTAGTGCTAAAAGGCACTAAAGCTTATTAAAAGGGTAGGACAAATATTTCCCGTCAAAACTTTTTTCGGATCGAAAACTAGGGGTTTTTAAAAAGCAGAAAAAATCACGGACAATGTCTGCTTTCCTTCAAAATTTGTTGTGGTTTTTTTAATTGAAAAGCTGAAATTAGTCTGCCAAAACCTGAACATGGTTTGGGGTTTCAGAAGTGTGTGGCCAAATATTAGCTGCTTGCTGTGTTTGATTGTTTAAAGAAACAATAAAAAAATTCTGCTTAAAAAAAATCCAAAACTTTTGAACCACCTCAGCTTGTGAACGCCTGAGCCCATCCAGTCAGAGATTTTTCCAGGTTTCTGATACTCTGCTGGCTTCCTTGACTCATATCTGTCTCCATAACTTTGGGTTCATTTAGGTTAGAACATAAGAACATAAGAATGGCCATACTGGGTCAGACCAAAGGTCCATCCAGCCCAGTATCCTGTCTACCGACAGTGGCCAATGCCAAGTGCCCCAGAGGGAGTGAACCTAACAGGTAATGATCAAGTGATCTCTCTCCTGCCGTCCATCTCCACCCTCTGACAAAGAGAGGCTAGGGACACCATTCCTTACCCATCCTGGCTAATAGCCATTAGTGGACTTAACCTCCATGAATTTATCTGTTTCCTAGAGACTGGCTCCATGGGGTCCCTCACAAACTGGAGACGGTTACTGTGGATTTGTCTTTAGTGTAGCTTATGTACATACTCCACGAACTGAGCATTTGAGCTTGTTCCAGAATCTGGGATGAGCCTATGTTGTGAAAACTGAAATGCTCAAAATAGCACATGCATGTGAATGGACACAGGGTGCTAAAATTAAATTAACCCAGGGGTTCTCAAACTGGGGGTCGGGACCCCTCCGGGGGTCTCAAGGTTATTACTGGGGGTCGCGAGCTGTCAGCCTCCACCTCAAACCCCGCTTTGCCTCCAGCATTTATAATAGTGTTAAATATATAAAAAAGTGTTTTTAATTTATAAGGGGGGGTCGCACTCAGAGATTTGCTATGTGAAAGGGGTCACCAGTACAAAAGTTTGAGAACCACTGAATTAACCCCTCTGGAGCCTCGGGGAATGCAAGGTGGGGGTCTCCCTTGGTAGGGTTGGGAAGGAGGTAGGTGGTGTATGATATTGCTCTTCTCATGTGATACCTCCCCCATGGCTCGCTTGGCTCTATCACTGTTAATCTAAAGTGGCTAATTTTAAATGAAGCTACCCTACCCTGACATGAATTTCCTTATGGCACTGAAATTAAATGTAGACTGTAATTTGGCATTTGAGAAGTGAAAGGGATGGTAGCCCTAAGGGAAAAGATAACAGCTTGGCTCATTGTGTTAAATAGCTGTCTGCAAGCCTCAAACTGCTGAATGAGCTTTAGGGTAGGGAAGGCTGTGCATCCCAAACAGCCTGGCCCTGCCCCCTATCTGACCCCCACCCACTTCCTGCCCCCCTCAGAATCCCTGACCCATCCTGCTTCTTGTCCCCTCACCGCCCTCCCCCAACCACCACCCTGGGACCCCACCCCCCACCAACCTCCCCTGTTCCCTGACTGCCCCGACCCCTATCCACCCCCCTGCCGAGTCCTGACAGACCCCCGGAATGCCCACGATCCAACCCCCCGTTCCCCGTCCCCTGACCGCCCCCCCAGCAGCACTGTCCAGGGCTGCTCCTGGGTTACCGCCGCCTCTCCCCTCTCTCAGAGCCTCAGCGTGCCGCGTCCAGGAGCTGCCCTAGCCCCTGGACAGCGCTGCAGCGGCGTGGTTCCGGTGGGACTGGAGCTCGCAGCCCCACCCCCTTACCACGCGGCTCTGACTCAATGGGACGAGCCACGCCGCTGCAGTGCTGTCCAGGGCCGCTCCTGACGCAGCGCGCTGAGGCGCCGGGGGATGGGGAAAGGTGGAGCCGGGGCCGGGGGCCCCTGCGAGGCCCAGGGCCTGGGGCAAATTGCCCCATTTGCTCCCCCCTCTGGGCGACCCTACTGCTGATGAGCTTGGTGAGGTTGGGGGATTATTTAAAGCCCAGAAGAGGAGGTTTAGGAAAGATTTCTTTCAGGATATGGTCCCCATTGAGTATGATATCACCCCACACTGGAACTCTTTTGGGGTAAGTGACAACTCAAGGTATGCAGTCAGAGGGTTTTTTTATTTTTCTGTATTGAACCATGTTTTCTCAGGGTATCTGGGTGGCCTGTTCCATGATGCAATGTGATGTACTTCTCGTGAGTATCCTTGCTTGGTGAAAGGCAGTTTTAAGTATGTTAAGGTGGGTAAGACTTAACTGGAAACAGTCTTTGTTCTGAGTGCCTCATTAACAGAGCTAGCCATATAAATGCAAAAATAGTGTTCATTGTTCTCCTGTTTAAAAGTGTCATTCATCCAAGAAGGGAATAGAAGTGGGTGATTTAGGTGACCAGCCACACACAATATATTGTGAAAAGTCAATAGCCTGTTAGTCAATAGACTAAGGCAAACTATTCAGGTAAAACCTACCAATAGCAAATACATTTGCAGAACTTGGGCTAAATAGGCTTTATAATTTATCTTAATAAATAGACTCACTGGGGCCCTGATTCTGCAATGAGCTCCATGCAGCTGGACCCCTGTGCCATTATGGAGCCTCACGAAAGTCAAGGGAGGCTGCCTGCATGGACCTCATTGGGTCTGGGCCTAAGTTTCAGATGTAAGATGGCTCATATTGCAGGATATAATTTAACTAGATGAGATCTAATGAACGGGGGTGTGTGTGTTGCAACATTAACTTAAAAAGCTGGGGTCTCCCAAATGTGAGGGGACACAACATCAACCTGATCAGGTCAGGAAATCTGAGTCATTGGTAACAGCACTCCCCTGTGCTCTTATGAAAGTCTCCCCCCCCCCCCCTTCTGTGACATCTCTATCTCCCTTTAGAGGCCTTGCATTGCTGGGACTTGCCTCTAAATAGGAGAATGAAAGAGTTGCCTGTAAAGTTCAGTTAATGCAGCTTCTAGTTTGCCAGTTGACACCAGTACAGAGTGAGACAACACTAGTCTTTCCTTTACTGTGGGGTTTGTTAAGTGAATAGGAATCATCTCATCTCTAGATTGTTAGGCTCAAACCTGACCAATCCGTACTGACCAAAAGTCATTACTGTCTAAATATTGTTGGTAACCTCGATGAAGTTAATTGGTAATATCAGTCCAGTTGCTGACAGCCACATCACAAAACCCACCACCTGCCTGGCACTCAGTTTTGGCGTGAGGTCGAGGAGTCTCAATAACCTTCATACATCTATAGACAGGCCTGCCTGCAGAGCAGAGAGACACATTGATGTATTGTGATGAAAGTTTGCACTGCTGCTGCCTGGACTTTTCTAGTGCAGTTAATCCAGCATCATCTTACAAGCAGTAAATGTACTAATTCTAAAAATTAGAACTAAAAAGCAGAGCAAAAGGTGGTTCAGAAGAAAGAGATAAAATAGACTTAGTTAAATCTCAAAGCTCCAGCTAAAGGAGCCATGCTAGTTACAGCTTAATGGAATTAATTTCAAGTTTGGAAGTGTGACTCCTCTAATTATCATCTTGTGAAGCAGCTTTCACGTCTATGTTGGATCAAACAATGAAACATGTAATTTTTCTTACACGTAGTTTAAGAAGCCAAGACCAGCTTTTCTTAGAATGTCAAGTATAGTAACTGTTCTATTCCATTAGGTTTTTATATCACATGCATGTTATCTGAGTGCCTGACACTATTATATTTGTGCCTCTATAAAATTTGAAAATTGAATGTAGTAATTTCTTTTAGGCAAGATCCATGGCACAGACTTAGATTTTTTTTTTAAACCAACCTAAAAAAAAAAAAAAAAAGGGTAGCGAGTTATGTATGATGACCAGTTTTGGGTACATTTTTGCACTCCATTAATAACTGAAGTACTTCTTTGTTTAAATATTTTTGCATATTTCTAGCCCACTATGGACCAAATTTTCAAAAGAGCTCAGAGCCAGCTTTTCAAGTACTCAGAACACCATAATCAGGACTAGATTTAAAACAACAACAACAACACAGCTCTCATTAGCCTTCTAAATAAAGGCCAGCTTTTCAAAAGTACTTGGCACTCAGCAGCTCTCACTGCGCCACTTATGGATAGATTTTTCAAAAGAGCTCACCACCCAGCATACTGCCCTCTTTTAAAAAAAATGGTAATTTAATTTGGTGCCTAAAGGGCTGAGTCTGTTCCCACTGAAGTCAATGAACAGGCTCCAGTAGGATTTCAACGGGAATAGGAGATGAGACCTCTTGAAAATTATGGCCTACGTGTAGATTAGATCTTTTGGTATTTCCCCTGGCCACTAAAAGATAAGGAAAGCACGGATAGACTAACACTTCTGGTATGTTAACCTTTTTGGGCATCATTTGTTACATTCTTTCAAAACCATGTGGTCCGAATTTGAGCTTTCAAAATAGACAGCAAAACTACCCTGCAACTCTACTCAATTTGAAGTTTGGGGAGATGTGTCAATTATGAATCACTACCCAAACGACATCATCTAATGCAGTCAATAATTAATGACCTTTGCAAAGCATCTTTTTGACTGGTCCTGTCTTCCTAGAAGATTTGTAGTGTCTTTGGTACTACTACTTACCATTATAATTCACAGTTCCACAGTGCTGTTGTGAATGTTAGAATGTTTCCTTGGTTTCACAGGCCTTCCTTCCTTCCAAGCTAATATTGTTCTATAATTATTGTCTTGTGATGATCCTGAGTCTTGGTTCTGACCTCTTCCCTGAAATTTGAATCTGTGTTTGAACGTCTCAGTCAGTCCCTATATACTGGAGCTTCAGATATGGACACACTTGACTTTGGACAAAATATCAGATCTGAGGCTGAGCCAAACTTGGGTCTCTCTCTGATTACTATGGTATATCACACAAAGGAGGAGATATCTTCCTAACACCAATTTTCATCTAAAATAGAACTTGAACTCACAACCCTGGGACTGAGTGAGAATCTGACCAGCCCAAGTAAAGGATATGCAGGCTTTGATTCTGCACTGCTTTGTACACTTTGTAGACACTTACACTTGTGCAAAATGGGTGTAACCTCTCCCAAATCAGAACGCTAGTACACCTCTACCCCGATATAACGCTGTCCTCGGAGCGCTGCTTTACCGCTTTATATCCGAATTCGTGTTATATCCGGTCGCGTTGTATCGGGGTAGAGGTGTATTTAAACAAAGTCATTTTGCACAGTGTAAATGACTATACAACAGGGGGCAAGGCAGTGGAGAATCAGATCCAAAGCGTATTATGACACTCTTCTATGGAAAATGACTGTGTCTTTGGATTTAAATAATTAAAGCAAAGCATAATACAAGAGCTGGAAAGGTTCACAGTTTAAAACAATGCTGCAAATATTCTTCTATAACACAAGTGTCCAGACAACATATTTCTATCTTGACATGTCATGTGGCATTAATAACTGGGCATTATTTATTGAGCCTGCTTATTTATTGTGACGCTTGATTTATTTTTATTTACGTCAATGTCTTTTATTTACTCCTTAAACTCTTTGAAGGGATTGTATCTTTTTGTGTGCATACCGAGCACCGAACATAATGGGTACCTGATCCTGACTGGGCCTCCGGAGTGCTTTTACAATTTAAGTGCAAAATCATAATTTTGAAAATTATAGACATTTGTACATGTGGTGTTAGTTTGCAATGACTGAACATTTGCCACAAGAATTGTACCTCTGCATTCCATGAAATAGGATACAGTGATACAATATTTCCAAGCCATACAGCAGGGTTAGTGTTTTCTTCTGCAGCTCACATTTATCTTTCCAAGCAGTCACTTCCAGGAAACTAATTTCAATTATGGGAGTTATTTATCCAATAACTTATCTGTGGAAACAGGCAAATTCAGATGCAGTGTTTTGCGCTGGACATAGCTTGCACTGAAAATATATTTATTCACAGGAGACCAAATGTTGCTCTCATTTCTACTGGTTTGGGTCCACTGAAGCCAATTCAGTTGGTGAAATGGAGAACTGAATTTGGCCCTATGTATTAAATGGAAAAATTGCAGATAAGTGAAATAAGCGTATTACTCTATTCTGTAAACATTGCCTAATTCCCCAAACATCCTTCCTTCCCTGACTCACTGCTACCTTGCTCACCTTAAAGAAGGTAAGGGACAGGAGGCTTGTCTCATGAAAGGTGACCAAGCACTTTGAGTGAACTTAGCTTCTACCAAGAGACACTTTCCCACATCTTGATTCACTAGCCCAAATTCTGGTTTACATCCTGTGCAGTCTAGCTGGCTCTTAGGTGCTTCCATGGATGGTTAGGTGTCTCAGCCATTTGTAGCCCCGCTCTCACTAATTCCAACATGTACAGAGGCACTAGACCAATTTGTATAGTGGGAGTGCTGAGCACCATTGAACCAAACTGTAAACCCTGTATATAATGGAAACCACTTCAAGACAGGGGGTGCAGCAGCATCCTTAGTTCTAGCACGTATGGACATGCATTCAGCTTATAAGCAGCCACAGAACTATGGAAGGAAATTAAGAAATGAAGGACTGGAAATGCAATACTGCAGAGGTCAGGCTCACCAGTTGCATATGTCAAAGCAATGGTATGATCTACAGTGTGAAATGGAGAGAGGCTAACTTCCTCTTCAGCTATCTCTCCCTAAGTTGGTACAGAACATGACCTGAACCTTACCAGAGATGAGAAATCAGCCAGATCTGCGGCTGTGCAAAGGTAGCTAAAGGCAAACCAAACCAGTAGGAATTATGCTATACTTTTCTCAGCTGGCTATCACTCTTATTATTGTATGTAGGGTATATCACCTTTCCTTTTGGGGCTGGACTGGAGGATTTTTCAGTGTTATGATGGCAACTCCCCAAAGAGACACATGAGGCAGCTGCTAGGTTTTACATATCTTCACTGAAATAGCATAGCGGCATAATATCGAAGGGCACAATGGGAGAGTTGTACAGGAAATGGAATTTGCCACCTGCAGAAAATTTCACATTTCTGAAAAATGTCATGCCAAATTGGAACGAAGAGCTGGATCTGCAATAGGTGAATTTTACCTTGGTTTTTGGAGTTACATATTATTTTTGCAGTGTGAAACCAGTGCTAATTCTGGATTGTAGCATAGCATCACTATTGACTGCTTAATCACATACAGCCAACCACACAACCACCTGAATGTAACAAAAGGGCGTCTGCTTGGACCTCTGCCTCATCTTCCATAAGACAGCATGGTCTGAAGGATTGACAGGTGAGATCCTCAGCCCTGTATAATCTCCTTTACTTTACTCTGGAGGTACAAAGCAGACTTGCACCTGACTTACATGCCCAGGTGAGCATGCCCTTGGTGTGAGTGAATCCCCATAGTCAGTATTTACATCACCACCTCAATCGGCGTCTGGCATAGTGTGCGTAGCCAGTACATTGCTGTCTTGCTGATCCTCAGCAGCTGGAACAGCCTCATGGAGGCCATCCATTGCTGGTGTAAGTTTAAGGCTAAGATTTAGTCACCGGTATTTTTAGTAAAAGTCACGGATAGGTCACAGGCAGCAAACAAAAATTCATGGCCCGGGACCTATCCATGACTTGGACTATATACCCCTGACTAAATCTTGAGTGCTCTGGAGGAGGAACTCTAGGGGGGCTCTGGGGTAGGGGGTGGCCCTGAGATGTCACTGGTGCTCCAGGGGGAGGGGTGTGTGTGACTCAAGACCGCTGCTGCTAGGGGGGGCTGGGGTTAGTCGACTGGCGGCTGGCTAGGTGATGCCTGGGAAGGGCAAGAAGGGACAGGTCACATGCCCCTCCCCAGATGCCTGGGGGGGCACATTCAGCAAGGAACCACAGAGGCGAAAGGAGCAGAACGTGGGTCTGTCAGGCGGCCCCACACTGGCAGCTCCTCCGGCGCAGCTGTACCGCCCCCAACTCCACCCCCACCCCTTGCATGGAGCTGTGTCTCCTGTCTGGGGTCTGTACAGCCCCTCCGGAGGACAGGGCTGGGGGCGGTACAGCCATGCTGGAGGAGCTGCTGGCGTGGGGCCGCTGCTCCCAGGAGCTATCACCCTGCGCCTGCAGCTCCTCCAGTGTGGCTGTATTGATACCGCCCCCAGCCCTGTCCTCCAGTGGGGCTGTACAGACCCCAGGGGACGCAGCTGCTTGGAAGGGTTGGGGACAGTACAGCCGTGCTGGAGGAGCTTGTTCTGCTCCTTTCGGCCATGTGGTTCCTGATGCAGCAGGAGGACAGAGCCCCCCACCACACAGGTAACGTGGGTCGGGGAGGGGATGGGGAGACAGGGGGGTCGCTGGGCTTAGGGCGGGGAGGGGAGGAATCACAAGGGGAGGTCACATGCCCCCCCTTTAGCTGGTGCCCCCCTGTGTGTCCCTCCCATCAGTCACCCCTCCGTGACAGACTCGCAGCTTTATGTAAGATAGATAGCAGCCCAAAGACTTCTCTCTTGTTCTGGTGACCACCATGATGCCTGCCAGCTGCAGGATCAGGGAGCTGCAAAAGATGCTTAGTGACCTCCTTGCCCCATTACCTCTGGGCTTCACCCGAGCACGGCTCAGCCAGTCCAGAGGATTTGGGCTAACGAGCTGCGGGAAGTCAGAAGATCCTCTGGTCCGATGCTCATTGTCGGTGGCTTGGAATTGGGCTTCAGTTACCCGTCGGTAACAATGGGTTCAAGTTACCTATCTCGCAAGGTTGGGAGGATGAGTTAATGTTACGTGCTATGTAACATTAGCATTATTCTGTTTTACCACTTCAGCCTAGCCATTTTTTCATTCTCTGTGTTTTTTCTAATAACTCGGATACCTAGGTACAGTGGAATGAGTCAAGAACCGTCCCAGCTTGTCAGATCAGCATAGCTCTAACATCCTTTGTATTAATAGTTTTACAGCACCACCTGGTGAAAGAAGGAGACTATTACACTGCATGTAAAGATATCTTCGAAACTTTAAGACCCTGTTTTCTTAAATTAATTCAAATGATATAGGACTTATGTCCCACTGCAAATAATGTTGTCCTAGCTCCCCCATCCTTGAGCCTTCATCACACTAATGCTGACCTTCCAGTCTCTTCTCAATAAGCTCTTGCGTGCTCTGGAATAATTACAAATTGTTTTCAGTGGATCTCACTTTGAATTATTTTAAAAAGGGTCCCATGGTCCTGGATTGTGGCCAGGGCCGCCCAGAGGATTCAGGGGGCCTGGGGCAAAGCAATTTCAGGGGCCCCTTCCATAAAAAAAAGTTGCAATACTATAGAATATTATATTCTCGTGGAGGCCCCTGTGGGGCCCGGGGCCTGGGGCAAATTGCCCAACTTGCCTCCCCATCTTGACGACCCTGATTGTGGCAAAAGAATGTCACAGAAAGCCGAGTTTGCCTTGTTAACAGCATTGCAGATTAGACTTGCCTAGATGAGTCAGTATGACAAGACCAGACTTCTTGTAACACAGGACAGCTAGTTGGAAGGCAGCTAGTGGCAGAAGTGGGATGTCCAAGGGACATGAAAGAGAGCTGAGAAAAGTGGTCTGGAAAGTTCCAATCAGAATTGGAATCAGGTTCTATGGGAAGCTCACAAAACTTTTCAGTATGTTCCTTAGTGTTTTGAGAATCTCTGAAGTTTGGACAAAGCCTGAAAAGGAAACCACTCAAATGGAAGTTCTGAGCTATCTTTGGTCCCATCTTCAATCCTGTCCTTCTTCCAGTCTATGACCCCATCTTTCCTTTCTGAGAATTTTCCCTTAGTGAGCTCGTATTTGGGACAGCAGGGCATCTAGCTTTTGTTCTGCTACGCTTTGGACAACTACATTTTATATAGTCAGGGATTCTGTAGGTCAGATGTGCTTCCTTGGCGCAAGAGGGACTGGGGCATAAGAACTTGTGTAGACAGTAACTGGTGTAGCAGTCTGCTAGCCCTGCTGAGACCATCATGATACAGAAGGAGAACAAAAGGAAGGGAAGGGTATTGATCCTAAGCAGGTCAGTTTGAGATTTATTCTTTGCTCCAGGCTGGTTCTTATTTTTCCCTAAATGGTAGGTCTAGCCCTTACTGTTCCAACCCCCTCCTCTAACATACAACATCTGCAACTCTCATTTGTAAATGGATCTTCATAATTAGGGCCCTACCAAATTCACAGCCCATTTTGGTCAATTTCATGGTCATAGGTTTTTAAAAATTGTTAATTTCATAATTTCAGCTATTTAAATCTGAAATTTCATGGTGTTGTAATTGTAGGGGTCCTGACCCAAAAAGGAGTTGTGGGGGGGTGTCGCAAGGTTATTGTAGGGGGGGGGTTGCGGTACTGCTACCCTTACGCCTGCGCTGCTGCTGGCAGTGCTGCCTTCAGGGCTGGGCAGCTGGAGAGCGGTGGCTGCTGGCTGGGAGTCCAGCTCTGAAGGCAGAGCCGCTGTCAGCAGCAGCGCAGAAGTAAGGGTGGCATGTTATGGTATTGCTACCCTTACTTCTGCATTGCTGCTGGCGGGGCGCTGCCTTCAGAGCTGGGCACCTGGCCACCAGCTGCTGCTCTCCGGCCACTCAGCTCTGAAGGCAGTGCCGAAGTAAGGGTGGCAAATCCGTAGCACCCCTAAAATAACCTTGTGACCCCCCTAGAACTCCCTTTTGGGTCAGGATCACCAACTCAAGAAAAGCTGGTCTCCCCCATGAAATCTGCATAGTACAGGGTAAAAGTACACAAAAGACCAGATTTCACAGTGGGAGACCAGATTTCATGGTCCGTGATGCGTTTTTCATGGCCACGAATTTGGTAGGGCCCTATTTATAATGTAACCAGAGTCTGTGATATTCACAGGGAAAAAAATTGTTGGTGAGATAAGGGAATACCCTTACAAAATGTAAAACGTGCTGCAGATGTTCTGTCAATGTGATTCTGTGAAGCCATCTGCGCAAGTGCACCTGTGAATACTTTACCAGACACCATATTGTCACCATGTCACAGTTATGAATTACAAGGCCCGAGATAGTCACTTGCAATGGAATTTAATCAATGCATTTGAGGACACCTGATTGTATATCATTTCTCATAGAAATGTGCTCCTATCTGATCTAATGGCCCTAGCTAATCTGACAATGTGGCACTTGAAACAGGAAAACACACAATAGCATGAGACACTGGAGATCACAGCCAGACAGGCAAGGAACCAATGAAAAAGAACTATGCAGCCAGTTATCCACACATTGTCACCTCAAGATTAGACTGCTGTAATAGGCGATATATCAGCTATACCTTGAGAGCATTTGGAAATTGTACAGGATGTTTGCCCTGTTATTAAATGGAATTTCATGTTGGAAGCACATGGCACCAGAACCATCGCTACTGGTCGATAATACCTTTGTGGGAGTCCTTCAAGGTGCTTGATTCTCCACTCTGTCATAGCTGCATTAAGTGTGTCTGCATTGCAATTGGAGGAGTCACTGCAGCTCGGGTAGCTTTAATCTAGCTATTACGGCTAAAAATAGCAGTGAAGACACAGTGTCACAAGCTTCAGCACAGGCTCTACAAGCACATTGGGGCCTGAGTAGGTATCTGTATTGCTAGCAAATGAATGAAGCCCAGAATGAAGGGGGAGGGGTAGTCAGGAGAGGACTAGGGAGCTAATTCAGAGCTGCCTGGCCTGGTGTGAGTTTGTGTTGCCCAGCCCTAATTGACATCACTGGCAAAGGTCCCTCAGTGATTGGCCATGCTGGATGCTCTGCTCCACCACACCTCCACCAGTTCCTGGTGTGACTGCCCCACCTAGGGAATGCCTTGCTTTAAAGCCTCTTTGTGTTGCTTATGCCCTATACATTGGCCTTAGCAGATCAGTGAATCTGGTATAGCCAGTGGGAACTGTTGAATATTCAGCATTTTTTGAAGATCAGGCCACTTGCTTAAATGCCTAAATATAGATCTAGGAGCATAACTCTAAATGCCTATTTTTGCAAACCTTAGTCTTAGTTTCTTCTTTTTTGTTTTAATTTTGTAAATAAGTGGTTAGCTATTATGCTCTGAAAAAATCTCCATTCAGACACTATGGTGACTGAGTACACTAATGCCTCAAATCGGCACCATTTATTTATTTTCTACCTATAAATAACTAAGTGTCTGCCTATCTCAAAGTTGCTCAGAGGTGTGGAATATCTTATTAGAGAATGATCTTCTAATTGCTGTGCTCTGTTTTTTAATTGATTTACCACTGATTTCCGAAGTTGTTCTCTATTCTGGAAATCCTGAGTGTTTTCCATTCAAAAAACCACAGCTCCAGCTAGACATTAGCAGGTGAGCTCTTTTGGCTACTTTTCAGCAATACCATTAACTAAGTTGTCACAAGTTGAACCCAGTGGTCTCCAGGCTGAGCCTGGGGCAGTGGATTGAGGGGGTTGTGGAAGCAGGCTCAGGGAGGGGGTTCGGGTGCAGGAGGGGGTGTGGGGTGCTGGCTCCGGGAGGGGGCTCAGGGCTCAGTCAGCGGGCTGGGGTGCAGGAGAGGGTGCGGGTTCTGGAAGGGGGTTTGGGGTGCAGGAGGGGGCCCAGGGCTGGGGCAGAGGGTTGGGGTGCAGGAGGGGTTCGGTGTGTGGGCTCCAGCTGGGCGCTGCTTACCTCAGGCAGGTCCTGGGTCGTGGCGCTGTGGGGCTAAGGCTGGCTCCCTGCCTGCACTGACCCTGCGCTGTTCTGGAAGCGGCTGCCATGTCCGGCAGCAAGTCCTGGGGAAGTGGCGGGGCAGGTGGTTCCGTGCGCTGCCCCCATCCGCAGGCACCACCCACACAGCTCCCATTGGCCGTGGTTCCCCGTTTCCGGGGTTGCCTATTACAATCAACTAGTCAATCATGGAGCCTCTGACAATCTCAGTCTCAATGACTGAGATTGGCTGTCAGAGACTCTACGATCGACCAGTCGATCGCGATCTACCGGTTGGTGACCACTGGTTTAACACAAGTATCGGCATTGTGGTAAGCACCAGAATGTGTGTAAAAATTCTGTTAGCTTCTGTGACAGGTCGTGCTTGCCCCACAGTGGTTCACCAACGGTTAATCCCACTCTGTGGACTGAGGAAGCCATGCCCTCTCGGCCCTGCTGGGCATGCGCCGGCTAGAACCAGGTATAAAAGGGAGCAGCTCAGCTCAGTTGGGGCTGACTGCCGAAAAGGGAGGACTCACGTTGCAAGCTCCAGTCCAGGAGCTGCTGAAGTCACAGACTATGGAAGCCAGAGGCTCCAAGACACCGGCGTATATTCAGGTAGCTATAGATGCCCAAGAGAGGTCAGAGCTGCCGGGGGCAGCTCAGGCTGAAGAACCCAGAGACACCTGGATCACTGCATCTTGGCTCTGGCCATTGGGCCACATTGCCCTGCGGGAGAGGGCAGCCATATTGACTCTGGCCCCTAGGATGCAGCACCCTAAAGCTAAGGGTGTTCAGGCGGACTCAGCTGCAGGGCTGTAATGATCCCTACCCTGCCCCCAGAGTGGAACGGGGAGCGTTTGCCCTGTGACAGGTTCCCAATGCTAATCATTCTTGCTAACAGCTCCTTAAGTTGTTTGGATATTGGATTTTAATCAGTTGGTCTGATTAGGATTCTAAATCAATATGTTAATGAGTCAGCCTTTAGCAAGTGTCATCAAACGGAAATCATTTTAAGATCATTCCCACATCTGCATGACTGAAAATCAAATGATGCACTTGCTTTATTTTAGAAGTAACTTTAGCCAATAACATATTTTTATAAGCTAATTAACTTTTTTTACTAGCCAACTTCAGCAGGGGCTCAATTCTGCTCCCATTAAAATGTCCCCATTGAGTACAGTGGGAGCAGAATTTGGCCCCTGATGAAGTTGGCAGGCTACTAAAAAGTTTATTTAACTTATTAAAATGTTATTGGCTAAAGTTGCTTCCATTGAAATGTCCCTATTGAGTACAATGGGAGCAAGTTTGAGGCCCAGATTTCTGTAGGTCCTAAAAAGAACAGGAGTACTTGTGGCACCTTAGAGACTAACAAAATTATTAGAGCATAAGCTTTCGTGGGCTACAACCCACTTCTTCGGATGCAGGATTTGATCCTGAGACTATTTTATCTGCTATAATAAATCAGGCCTTTTATCAAAATACTAAGATGTTTTTCAAGATCAAGACAAACAGTGCTCTGCTTAATACCTCCTGCACTGTATTTTTACATTGTATTTTCTATAAACCTAAACATTTTCATAATCTGTTGTTGTTATTTGATTATACAAGAAATCTATGCAGCATCTCACATTTTATTAGCGATTACAAATATAATTTCACCTCAGTTCTGCACTTGCTACCTAAACTATACTCATAGTTTGACAGCTATAATTCTCAGTTTAAACTATTGGACTTTCACCCAAAGTCATAATCACCTCAGACTGCAATCTTGTTAGGTCTCATAGGTGTTAGGTCTATCCTAGTGGTTTTCAACCTGTGGTCCATGGACCATTGGGGGTCTGAAGACTATGTTTAAGATTTCCAAAGGGGTCACCACCTCCATTTGAAATTTTTTTAGGGGTCCGCAAATGTAAAAATGTTGAAAACCTGGGGTTAACCACTACTTGGATTAAAATTTGGGGTCTGCAGAAAGCAATGCTGGTTGCACAATAGGTGGCACTCTTCCCTCTGAGTCGGGAGTAACTCAATGCCAGATGATAGAACTGAGCTGGGGCAGGAGATGTAAAATCAAGGTGCTGGCCATTCATGGCCCTTAAAGAGATCATGAAACTTTTTGCAGGAGCAGGAGAATGATTCCTGGTCAGATTCCAAGCTGGATAATTACAATCTGCCTACCTTATTTCTGAGTGCATTTTTAATATGTGAAGTTTGTCTTTATTTCCGTGATTTAAAAGCTGTTGGGCCTGAGTCTAGTATTCTATAGTGTATGCCAGCATTACACCAATGTAACTCCACCACCTTCAGTTATAAGAACAGAATCAGGCCCACTGTATTTTTTTTTAAAAAGCAGGTTGCTAGTACAGAATGCCTGTTGCGTTCTACTCTGGAGTATCTGTATGTCAGTGAGTAAGCTCTATTTATACATTCTGTCAAGACCTTTGGGATCTGTCTGGTTGAAGGCACTATGTTTAAATATTACATATTGGTTGCAAAGTCAAGCACTCAAAAGTCAAGAAATGCCAGAATTAAGATTGTCTGTGGTTGTGCCTATGTATTATGAGTGTCTTTTAATTGCATGATCACATACTATTTTTTTCCACTGCCTCATTCAGTGCACAGGATGGATGGTACTTGCTGAATGGATAACTATTCAGCACTTCTTTTTATCGTCTTCATTCAATGTTTGGCCCCAGGTCACATTTACAGTACACCATTCAAACCCTGCACTGAATACAGAATTCTTAATTTCCTCATGGGCTATTCTATGGTGCTCTCACCATAGAATCATAGAATATCAGGGTTAGAAGGGACCTCAGGAGGTCATCTAGTCCAACCCCCTGCTCAAAGCAGGACCAATCCCCAGACAGATTTTTGCCCCAGATCCCTAAATGGCCCCCTCAAGGATTGAACCACAACCCTGGGTTTAGCAGGCCAATGCTCAAACCACTGAGCTATTCCTCCCCCCCCGTGGTATTGGAGTGCTTCACAAACATTAATGAATTGATCTTTACAACACCCCATGAGGTAAATGAATATGATTGTTCCCATTTTACAAATGAGGAACTGAGGCACAAAGGTAGACCTTAACCAAGAGATCATCCTTTCGACTCCTCCTATCCTTGTCTTCTTCTGCTCCTATCCCCACTCCCGAGACAAATCCCCCTCAGTCTGCCTCTTCCTCCCTGCTTCTTTGCCCATCCCAGGCCTGTCTCTGTCCCCGATTCATTCAAATCTCAGCTCCTTCTCCTCTGCATTGCCCGGGAGCACAGGAGAGACGGTCCCCCTGCTCTCAGTTCCTGTCCCCAACACCATGGCGGCCCTGGCTGACAGCAGGAGCAATTGCAGGAAAAGTCCTGCTCATCCTTGGCCTGGAGCCCTGTGGTACATGCTCAGTGGAGATGGCATGTTCCGTGAATTTTGCCACCTCTATTGAGCATGTCCGAATAGTGATTCTCTCCTTCCCCGCTCCCAGGTCAGATCTGGTTGGATTTTCACATGGCTGGCAAAAGACACGTCCTTGGCATGGTGGGACAGCCCCCTTCCATATGTCAAGTTCCTGCTCCAAAGCATGGAGGTGATAGAGCTTCTCAGTTAAAGGGATGTAAGAATTCGGTAAATGTTGTCAAAACAATGGATTTTTCCCTTAACTTGCTTTGGGAGACACTGAACTAGCTTTGAGGTTGAAACTTTTTTTAAAAAACAAAGGACATTCAGCCTGAGGCAGCCACTCAGCCTAGAAAACTTCAACATGAATCAGGGCTGGATTAACTTTTTGTGGGCCCAGCGCCAAACATATTTGTGGGCCCCCATGGGGCAAGGTGCAGGGGGGAGGGATGGTCAGGGCGGGATGGGGGCAATGAGGCACAGCATGGCGGGAGCAGCCCCGCTCGGCACTGCCCAGAAGGAGGGCACCGTTTACGAACCTGCAGCTGCCAGACGCACACTGGCCTGCCCAGCCCTGCGCTGCCAGCATGCCCCTTCCCCTTGAGGGCGGGCCCGTACCACACCCCCCCCCTCCGCCCAGTGCCCCACCCTTATGCCCAGTGCCCTCTCGCCCAGAGACCTCCACCACAGATCTCTATGTCCAGCCCACATCCCTCCCAGAGACCTTCCCTGCTGGCCTTCCATCACAACTGCACAGCACCCTGCACCCCACACCGCTCACCCAGCGCCCCTCACCCATAGACCTCCCCACTGCCCACCACCTTCCTCACCGTCCTACCATCACAGCCTCACAGCACCCCATGTCCCTGAGGGGATTCTGCACCAAAACATTAAAAATTCTGCGCACAATATTTTAAAATTCTGCAAATTTTCTTTGTCAATAAATAAATGTGGAGGCTCCAACATGGCAGTGGGGAGCACAGGCCACTGGTTGCATGGAGGTGGGAGATTACCCTGCAGCCTCCCCCCCCCCAAATCCTGGGACAGGGACTCAGCAGTGAGGCTGCACCCAACCCTGAAACAGTGTAAGGACCAGGCCTGCCCCAGAAACACCCTAGGGCCCTGCCCCCCCGTGCCAGGCTCACCAGGTGTGTGTGAGCAGGCTCAGCCTGGCAGCAGGATCCTAGTGCAGAGGGACTTAGTGTGGGGGGATCCAGGTGGGGATAAGAGTTCTCGATGGGGCAATCTGGGTGCGGGTGGCTCAGTGGGGGATCTGGATGCACAGAAGCTCATTGGGGGGTTCCCAGGGGCAATGGGACTCTGGTGAAGGTGAAGGTGTTTGGGGCTCAGCGGGGGGGGGGTCTAGGTGCAGAGGAGGTGGAGTTAATTTGGGTGGGGGTGCAGGTGGTTGGGGCTCAGTGGGGAAGGTGTCTGAGGGGCTCATCGGGGTGGTACAGA
This sequence comes from Terrapene triunguis, assembly GCF_002925995.2. Classification (NCBI taxonomy): domain Eukaryota; kingdom Metazoa; phylum Chordata; order Testudines; family Emydidae; genus Terrapene; species Terrapene triunguis. Next base: position 37,329,404 of record NW_020664562.1, on the reverse strand, counting down.
TGCAGGGGAGGTGGGGCTTGTCAGGGGGAGAGTTCGATGGGCCTGCATAACAGGGGAGCTTGTTTCCAGCTGTAATTGTCTAGTCCTGAATAATCTTCAATCAGATAAAGTTTCCTAAGGAACAAAGCACCTCATCTGTATCTCAAAACCAGCTTTTGTTGCAGTGATCTTTTAGAACAAAATGCCAAAGATAGTTTAGTGTATTTAATTTCTCCTGAGGAACCAACTTAATTTGGTGAATTGCTCAAATAAAATTTGTCACAGTACGTTGCCAACTGGTGGGATTTTATAGAGTCTCTCTCAATACTAGGTGTTTTTCTTAAAGTCCAGCACCCAACATTCTTGTGATTCAGATTGTACTTTCAAAAAAAAAAGTTTATACCCATATGGTTGGGGGGAAAAAAGGCTGAAAGTGTGATCCAAGTGTAACACTTTCTGCCAAGGGGATGCCATATGCTGGGCTCCAGCTTCCCCCATCCCCTTCTCTTCCCCATCCCATGCCCCTTCCCCACTGCTCCATCTCCTCTCCAGGCTTGGGGGCAGGGGGGAACCTCCCCCCAGCACGAGCCAGCGGAGTGGAGCAAGTTGGGGCCAGGTTGCTCCACTTCCTGCCGCCCCGTGAGTGCAGGCCCGACCCCTGCTGCAGTCCTCAGGGGAAGGGGTGGAGTGGGGGCGGGGCTGGGGCGGAGCGGGGCGGGGACTTTGGGGGAAGGGGTGGAGTGGGAGTGGCTGCAGCTTTCCTGGCTGGCCAGGGGATCGGGCTGGCCGGGGCCCCTTCTGACTCTGGGCCCAGCGCCATGGCGCACCCAGTACTGACACGAATGGTTAAAGTTTGGTAAATGTAAGAGGACTGTTGCCCCCTTACTAACAGTCAGTGGGGGTGTTTTGGTTGGCTACCTCCCAGCACTAAAAGATTGGGGAGAGGCCAATGCTCCAGGTCAGCCTCAGCCTTTGAGCCTGATTGATAGGAGGGGCAGGCTAATCAGGGAGTCAGGAGGCCAGGGGGGTCCCGTCCTCCTCCGTGTGAGCTGGAATTGCCTGGGTCAGACAGAGTGGGGCCGAGCTAAGGAGAGAGCAGGGGCCCAAGCTGAGCTGGGGAGCAGAGCCGTGCCAGATTCAGAGGGGCCAGAAAAGCAGCTCAGGAAGCGGGTCAGAGTTGGGAGCAGAGCTGCAGCCACAGAGCCAGAGACAGCCCAGGGAGAGAGCAGATCCTGTGCAGCCACAGAGCCAGGTGTGGTGAGCAACTGGGGCCAGCCAAGGGCGGACCTTGGGCTAAGGGCCCAGTGCAGAAAGATACCCCCAGCCAAGGGTCCTTGCAGGCCAGACTGGGAGGGGGATCTTAACCCGACGGGGGGCTGACGCTGGGAAGAAGGGTCCCACCACCCAAAGCCCGGAGGTGTGTGGCCACCAAAATTGCAAGTGTCCAACCCGCAGCATCCCTACAGCACAACCAGGGCCTGAGAAGGAGACCTGGAACCTACAAGGAACAGACTGTGAACTTCCCTGACGTTCCAGAGACACTGTTTGTGATGTTCCCTGCCACAGAGCCAGGTGATGTGTTTCCTTCAACCTTTTCCATTTTTCCTTATTCTTTTTTTTAAATTAATTGTTAATTAAACAACTTGCATTTGCTTTAAATTGTATGAAATGATCAGTGGGTCAGGGAGGTGCCCAGTGCAGAGAGAGTACCCCGGAGCGGGGACACCCTAGCCCCTGACCTAGGTGACCACAGCAAGGTTGGGGGTCGAGCCCCCCAGGAATCCTGGGCTCAGCCTTGTTGGGGTTACGAGGACTCTGCCAGACAGGAGAGTGCAAGGGGAGTCCTCAAGGGCAGGGAGGCCTCTGGGTAAAGGAAGTGGGAGCGAGGACTCAGATCCTTTCGCTAGCCCACTTCACTGGGGTAGTGCAGAAGCCAGGAAAGTTTCCCACAATAGCGGGATCATTCTCCCGCTTACACAAAGTTATTAGGAACTGAAAACTGGGTCTTATAATGGAAAGTAAGGGGCAACCTTCACGAGAGGTGTTATCAGTCTCATAATAAGGATTTAGGGACAGAGCAGTGCAAAGGCCTTAATGTAAATGAGAATCAGGCTCTTACTGTATGCCTTCTGCTGGGGTCAATGGGAGTTGCTCTATTTTAGTTCACATATGGGAAGCGAGATTATACCAAACTGCAGTTTGCCACAAGGTTTTGCCCCTTTCATAATGTGACTTTTGTTCTTGTATTCTTAAAATATTAGAAGTTAATAACTGATTGCATCTAATTGAAAAAACCTTTGCAGAAATAAAAGCTATTACCTCACCCAGCTGGTCTCATGCATATGTGTAAGCACAGCATGCCACAGTAGGTTTTCCTAAACAATCATTTTGTTTGGCAAACAGAGATTCGAGAGTTTACACTCCTCCTTTCAGTGTAATGATTGATGCTTTCCATTTTCACTAAAGAAGTGGATGCAGTTAGAGGTTTATACTGTAGTAGCTCTGCACAAATGTAATGTATAGTTTAAAACATGGTTTTAATATGGCTTATTTGAAAGTCTTTAGGGAATACAGAAAACACCAATTGGGAGCTACAAAAATCAATAAACCAGTGAGGAAAAAAGAGGGAGAAAAGATGTTTTAAATCTCATTGGATTTGGACATAGGTGCAAACATTTCCATTAACTGCTCCCAGTCCACGAAGACTCACTAACTACATGATTATTTCTACTAATGCACATTTTCAATTTGTCTGTCTGACCTGTAAGAATAATAAAATATTGTCAGCTGTTATTGTAGTTGAGCTTCTCAGGAGGAGATCACATCCGTATCTCTGTTACTTGGCTCTTTCCTCAAGGGCAGTTGGAGGAAACGTCACCGTCAATGACTGCTCAGAGGCTGTGTTTTAGCAGAAACTGTATTCTTGCCAATGTAGCTCCAGCTTCTCGGATTTTGGTTACACTACGGTTCACAAATACTTTGGGATTTTTTTCCTTTTCCACAGTGTAGTAATTGATTTTCTGATTCTGGGTTATCTTTAAACTGTGGTGAACACTATTGAGTCTTCCTGCCTGGCCTTCTATATTCTATGGTCTGAAAAGGAGACAATGTTCATGTATGTCATAATATATGGCTGAACAGCCCTGCTTCAGCTGGCTCCAAATTTTGGCTGGTAAGCTTGTCATTTTAACAGGGCAGCGTGGGATTTCCCCGACATTTTATTATCTAGGAACATCAATTTTAAAAAGTAAAATGAAAATTTTTCAACCCAGTGGGTTTAGCTCACGTTTCATAATTTGGCAAATAATGATGTTGGCGCTGAATATAAAATCATCCAGAGGGGAGAGACTGTTTGTTCTGGGATCGTTCTCTGGCTTCTCCCAAAACCATTTCCATCCTCGAGCAGTTAGAATTGCTTTGTAACTTGCAAACGAGGTGCTAGTGGAAGTAGTGGACGCCCTTTTTAAAACAAATATGCAGTAGTTTTGTTAAACGGAGATTGTTCATTTCAGGGATAAATGTGGGGGCCCTGACCATGTCCAATGTGTACTGGATCAGAAGGCTGGACACCTGGGTTCTGTTCCCAGCTCGGCTATTGCCCTGCTATGTAGTCCAGGGGAAGTCACATCACCACTCTGTGCCTCTAGTTCTGCTGCCTGTCTATCTAGTGTCTGTCTATTTAGACAGTAAGCTCCTCAGGACAGAGGCTGTCTCTCACTGTGTTTGTACAGTGCCCAATGCGGGTGTCTTATTGACTATTCTGTGCCTCTCTTAGACACTCTCCTATTTGGCTAAGATTCTCTCGTTATATATTTTATTACCCTCCTTTTCAGGTTGCTTGAATGCTAATAACTTTCTAAGCCTTTTTTCTTCAGCTGACCTTATCTGTAGCTTGGACTTCCTTGGTAGAGGTGAGTCATCCATCTTATCTCATTACATCCCATCAAAATGTTCCTTTTTTGTACAGAATCACTTTTTCAGTTGGTTCCTTGCCCTTCACCTAGATTACTTCTGTGCTTTGGAAATTCTCTTGTCACTATCTTATTCCAGCTCCCCTGCTTCCCCTCTTCATGGAAATATGGTCAAAGAGATTCAGAAGATCCAGATTCTTGCCCCAGTTCTGCCCTACATTTGCTGGGGTGGAACTTTGAGCAAGTCTTGTAGCATCTCTTTGCCTCAGTTTCCCTGTCTATAAAATACTCCCTTTCTCACAGGAGGGCTGTGAGTCTTAATTCATCAATGTGTGTAAAGTACATTAAAATCTTTGGATGAAGGGCTCTGTGGAGGTGCCAATTCTTCTTCTTAGTCCTATTCTCCCTTTAGTTCTTCCCAGACCGTCGTTCTGTCTCTCTTTTTCCTTTGCTGTAGTCTTTCCTAGTTAGCCAGATGTTCTATGAGATGTGGCAACATTGCTTCTCAGTATGTTTCTTTTTCCTGTATTGTGAAGAAAGCACTCTGTCTTCAGTGACATTCATAGGGAGAACAGATTGTAGAGGACATCTGTCCAGATATGGAATGCTTTGGCCTGCAATGCATCATGTTATCAGCACTGACAGCAAGAGATTCCGTTGAAGGTTGGCTTTCTCCTAGGGTGACCAGACAGCAAATGTGAAAAATCAGGATGGGGGGGGAGCCTATATAAAAAAAAAAAAAAAAAATCAGGACTGTCCCTATAAAATCAAGACATCTGGTCATCCTACTTTCTCCAACAGCAGCCCTCAGTGTAACAGAGCCGTCAAATGTATCTCCCTCAGAACACGCTGGCACTGATAACGAGGTAGGGGAGATGGATCAAGAACTAGATTGGAGTTTAGAGTGCTACTGTACACTGGCACAAAGAATTCAATGGGACAGCATGGGCAACAGTGTAACCATCTAAAGACTGCTTTAGAGGCCAAGATAAACTGGTTACAAACAAAACCAAAGGATTTTCAACCTTTGAGTAGTAGAGAATCAAATCCAGCTTGGCACATTATAAATATGGGACCATTTGCCACATCAGATCTAGTTTGACCATGTTCACGCCTGGGATTTTGTTTTGGACTCATCTCTACTTCAAGAAAAAAAAAGTTAGTGGCCCGGATTCATCTTATACACAGCACTGAGGGGAAGCTGCTTGTATTTCCCCTAGTCAGGCTGATTTGGCCCCAAGTTGTGCCCGTTGTTTTAACAGCCCTGTCACAGGGCATAGCAGGGCCCCCTTTGCTCCTGCCTCTGCTCTGCTCCAAAAACCACGCACAGACCTTCGGGCTCAGCAATCACCGGTGCAGTTGATTTACAATGCACAATCCCACCACCTTCTCAACACATACAGTTGGGGGTTTCAGCTTTAAGGGCTTCTCAGTCCTTTAGCAGCCTGCTCTGGATAAGAGAGCAGGCTGAGGCTGTATCTATCAGGCCCCTCTGGGTTTCTTCCCCACCATCACCAGCATGGTGGACAGTTTCTGCCCCTTCCCCTGCCCACCAGCGTTAGTCCAGCTGCAAAACTCAGCCAAGCCACACTTCATGTATGGACATTCCCGCTTTTTATGTCCCAGTTGCCCGCACTGCCAGCAAACGATTGGTCGGGCCCCAGGAGGAGCTCCTTGGGTGTCTTCCCTTTTCCTCTACAGACCCTTTCCAGGCGGGGGTTCTCTGGGCTTTCTCCCAGATTCCAAGTCTTTATATGGCTGTCCCTCTTTCCTGGGGAAGTCGGCCTCTGCATACTCCTCCATCAGTTTCACGGCCCCCTCCACGGTACTCAGTTGATTCCGCCTAACCCAAACTCGTATGTTTTCTGGGAGGCCCTGTAGGAACTGTTCTAGGACCAGTGCATCCATAATCTCCCCCACTGTCTGGGTCCTGGGTCTCAGACAGCGGGTGGCCCAGTCCATCAACCTTCAGGTGAACGCCTTGGGCTGCAAAGCCCCCGTCCACCTTGCTGGACAAAACTTCTGCCAGTACTTCTCAGAAGACAGCCGCACACAATCTAGGATGGCCTCCTTAACCAGTTCCTGGCCTGCTCTTCACTAGGCTGCGTGAGGTAGGGAGCCAGTCTCAGGGCCCAGCTTGCCCTATCCCATCCAGCCCCCATGGCTATCCGCTCAAACGTGCAGAGGAACGAATCTGGGTCATCTGCAGGGCCCATTTTACATAGTCCTAGGCCGGGTGTACATGGGCCATCCACCCCCACAGGACTCACCATCCTCTGCAGAAGCTGCTGTTGGACACTGGTCTGCACCCATATAAAGTCCTGCAGGCTCCTTTGCTGCTTGGCCTGCAAGGTAAGCAAGGCTTGCCTCTTTACCTGGTGGGCTTGCCGAAAACCTTGCATAGCCTTCTGCATTTCTTCCTGCTGCTTTACCAGCCACTGCAGGGTCTCCTCCATCACCGGGTCACCAAACTCTTATGCTGGCTCAGGATCCCAGACAATCCCCCATGTGTCACAGGGCGTAGCGGGGCCCCCTTTGCTCCTGCTTCTGCTCTGCTCCAAAACCCATTCCGAGATCTTTGGGCTCAGCAATCACCAGTGCAGTTTATTTACAGTGCATAATCCCACCACCTTCAGTTGGGGGCTTCAGCCTTAAGGGCTTCTCAGTCCTGCAGCCAGGAAGGAAGAGCTACTACTCTCCTTCCACTCTCTGGCGTCCCCCTTTTTGTCTGCCCCCCTTCACTTACTTCCCCTAAGGCTTGTATGCAGCCCCAGACTAGCAGCTCTTTTCCAATCAGGCGCAAGTTTCTCTAGGCAGCTCCAATCTAACCCCCTCGATTGGAGCTTTATTGGGAATCCTGGAAGGTGGGCGGGCACAAGCCAGCCCATGTCTAAAGGCCCCTCCTCCAGCGTTGTGGGAAGGACCACTGGACCCGGGAACCAACTGCATGCGGGAAACAACCAATGAATAACAGGGTCAGGAGTGAAGGTCACAGGTTCAAAACTAGGGATCCAGAGGGGGACACCAAGAAGAGAACCCCAGATAGCGTCCACTGCTCTTCAAAGCTGTCTAGGGAGCCAGCGGATGCCTCCCAGAGGAACTCTGCCCGGATGCGTGAGGCCAGGGAGGAGCGGAAATAGGCCCCACAATCGCAGAGCACCCCCTTGTCTAGCATCCTCCTCCTGGTGTTGAAGATGGCCACTTTGGCCAGGGCCAGGAGGAGGTTGATGAGTCGATCTTGTGACTTCATGGGGCCACGGACAGGGTATGAGAATATAAACAGGTGTGGGGAAAAGTGCAGCCAGAATTTCAACAGGAGGTTCTGGAGGAGCCAGAATAGGGGCTGCAATCTGGCACATTCAAGATAAGCGTCCACCAGGCTCTCCCTCACGCCACAAAAGGGGCAGGTGTTGGGGATGGGGGTGAACCATGCGAGGCACACGCCCGTGCTCACGGCTCACCCGTCGTAGTCCAGGAGGTCTCCGATTCTGATGGTTTCTGCCAGGACCAACCTCCGGCGCACCGAGGGGGACTCTGCCATCTGCACACAAAGGTAGGGGTTGTGTAGCAGGGGCTTCGCGAGGAGGTCTGCTCCCTTGGTGGCCACAATGGATCTGGTCGCCAAGAACAGCTTCCAGGTCTGGAGGAGGTCCTGGTAGAAGACCGGCAGCTCGGAGAGGTCTCGCGGAAGACCTTTTGGGTGGAGAAAAAGCTGCCGGTTGTATCAGATCCTTTGGAGGCGGCAGAGGAAGGCATGCATCAATGTGCTCCACGCTGGACTGCCTGCACCATAAAGGAGTCTCTGTCCTTGATTGGAGCTGGCGTGACAGAGGGCTCGCTCAGGAGTCCCAGCCCAGCATCCTGTCACAAGCCCCTATAGACCATTGCATGGACACAATCACCAGGCAAAAGGACACCTCCACAATATTCCCTTTCTGCTTCTGCCAGGCCCCCTTTTGTGCCAGGGATGCTCGCTCTTCTGAGTCCTCTTGGTGGGGGCTGGGATGCAGCTCCCTAAGAAGTTCTCTTGCCAATATGCAGTAGTGATTCCCCAAAATGGGTCTGATTCTTACCTTGTCCTTTGCATAACCTTTTAGACTAGTGCAAAGAGGCTGTAAAATGATATTGGCCACAGCATGAATAGCTACCCAAGGTGCAAGGCGATGAAGAAATCAGGCCCAACAACTGCAGCATTTTGACTTGTCCAGCTCCTTGTCAGGTATCCCAGCAAGTTCTTTGATAAAGGAGTTGAGAACAGATATACCATTCCCTAGGGTTCTGCAGCTTTACTTCTCCTTCCCTGATTAAAAGAAAGAGGTACTTACAAATGTGTGTGGGCGTGGCGGGGCGAGGTAGACGGTAGCAAAAGATGTGTAGCCAGGTGCCGGAGCAGCACAATGAACCAGGCAGTGGAATAAAAAAACGGAATAATATAGAGCCGCAATGAATTCTGACAGCTGTCACGAAAACTTTGGATTTTCCTATGGTAAAAGCACAGCTTGTGCTGCTTGTGAGATCCATTTCCAAGCACTCCACAGAACTGCTGCTTTCACAGCAGTGACGCAGTTGTCGCTCTTCAAGCAGCAACTCCTCCTGTGAGTTGCAGCCTAACCAGGATTCGTTTTCAGATTTCCAAGTCGCAGAGCCAGGCGTCGCTCTGCTCTCTGCACAGCAGCTCCCATGCATGTCTTTGTCAGCCGCTGAAAATTCATCCATGGCCAAACTTGAAGATGGCACAAACAGGAGGCCAGCCCAAAACTTAGGGGCAGGCCTATCCCACCTACAAAACCATAGCCAGTGAGAGGGGGATTTCTGAGCCAGGCGGCTTCCCTGCACTATAGGGCCTGGAGTAGTTTCCTCCCCTGCAGAATTTACGGGATTGTGAACTCTGCAAGTCCAAAAATTATGAGATGAACAATAACAAAATGATGACATGACATGACCTATTGTTTTAAAAATCCCATTTCTTTTTGACCTGTTTTCTGAGTGCTGAGGTGGTATCGCTCCTCATGTGCACCCCTTTCAGGAAACTCAACCTGAAACGGACAAAAAATACACACACAAGTATGGGGACCTCTTCCTGTTTACTTCTGACACTTCCCCAACATCTCCCACTCTCCACCAGCTCTCTACCCACTGCATCTCAGGCACTGTCCCTAACTTCCTGCCCGCTTTCTCCTGAATATAGATGCCCCAGCCCAATCACCCCCACTAGCTGTCTCTTCTCCCTGTCCTTGCTATTGTCCCTACCCTATGCAAGCTGGGCCCAGGACACTGGCTCACCCTTCCCACTGTCTCTACCCTTTGGATGCCAGCAGCACTGGAGGAATGGGGGAAGAGTGCAGTAGGGCAAAATGGGGTCATATGGTCCTGAGATCCCTTCTTCTCACCCCTCACTTTGTTCCTCTCTAGTGCATCACTTTATGGGGAATGAATGAGGTGGTTGGAGCTGTTCCTGCTGCTGGCTCCTGGCAGTTTCTCCTGCCCACATGGGCTGCCGCTTCCCTGCTTCTAGCCTACACCGAAAACATAGGTTGACTTAGCTCCAGCACTTAGGGCTGTGAAAAATTCCATGCCCTGCGTCACACACTTAGATTGACCTAACCCAAACTGTAGATACCATCAGCTCCACGGAAGAATTCTTCTTTTGACCTAGTTACTGCCTCTCGGGAGGGAGAGGGAGGGGAAGGATGAATTTACTACAGCACCAGAAAAACCCGTTCTGTTGCTGAAGTAAGTGTCTGCTGCAGCGCTACAGCAGAGTAGCTGTAGCTGTGCCATTGTAGCACTTGTAGACTTCAAGGCAGGACTCAGCAGGAAGTACAGGTGCTGCCTCTGGCTGCACGTCAGGCTGCCACCAGCAGATTCCAGCACCCAATGGCTGAAGTAGAATCAATTAAAGTTCAGCCTGATATCCTGAACTGCCAGGAACTTCTTGGGAGAAGGAGGTAAAAACACTCCAAAATCATGAGATTTACAAAAATATCATGAAAGTTGGCAACACTGATTGATTGTTTCCACCCATTCTGATTATTTTCCTAATACTAGTTTTTCCCCATGTACCTAAGCTCTATGGTTAGGTCGCTGCAGGGTTTTACAACATAGAGCTGTGGGGTCAAGGTTGGGATCAGAAGTATTCATGGGACACTTCAATAAGAGATGCAAGGTACTAAAAAGTCTGAGAACCACATTATGAAAACATAAAAGGTAATCAGACAGTTAATATTATACCAATCATCCCACTGATGCCCACACAGGTCAACTGCTTCCTCTCCTTAGTTAAGCTCAGGCAGGGCCTGAGCTGTTACAGATAATAAAGACACAGTTTTGTACTGTAGATAATCCTATGTACAAATCATTCCCCCCCCCCGATCTTCTATATTTAGCACAGCATTAAGAAGAGTGTCTGTTACCTCCCCTTTAATTAGGTTTGTAACTTGACCTGTTTCAAGTTCAACAAAATCTGTGCATTTAAAATGTTTTGCTAAGAACACTATATAACAGACAATGAGCTACCACAGAGATAATATCAAGTGATTCTCAGCTCATGTAAATTGGCATAGCTCAATGTGAGAATGTAGCCTCTGGTTTGATAGAATAACATTTCTTAACCATGTAACTTTATTAGAAAAAGTGGGCCAGATCCTCAGCTGCTGTAGACCAGCCTGAAGTCAATGTTATGCCAATTTACACCAGCAGATCTGTCTTATTAAATGGAACATGTTCAACCTTGAATGAGGAGATTGTGGGTACTTACTCATGCTATAGTGTATAAATATCTGCAGGGACCCAAGGTATACAATAATTCTTTGCCAAATGGGAGAAGGGCATTGATTTGCCATTTCAAAGGAAGAGACTGTGACTGGCCACAGCCTTTGCATGCTAATTTTTCCTCTGTATCTAAAATCTGGCCAGCAAAACCACCCAACCCTAGTGCTGGGCACAGGTTGATAATAATTCTTCTTACCAATTTCACAGTTTGTCTCTTTTGTGTTTGAAATAAATGATGGATCACAGAGAAATTTAACAAGATGACATTTTTCTGATATTCGTAGGCAAAATGCCCCCGGCTCTCTGCCTTGTTTGTTTGTCTATTTATTTGCCATATACAATTGCTTAAATTTTTGCTATTCCATAACCCATCGTGAGCTTTTTGTTTTGTTTTATATCTACGGTTTGATTTCAGGGGAGTTATCAAACAACATATGGCTATTTTTATTGGATTGTGACAGAGGTTACTCGGTCAATTGAAGTATAATTTAGTTAATTTTCATAATGAAGGTATAGTCATGAAGAACTCATATTTCATGTTAGTCACATTAAAACAGCAAATGACATTCTGATAATGTTAGAGATGACAGCTATAATAAGTCTTTTTTTAGCAGTTAGCTCTTTCTATCTTAAGAAATATTTTACAATTCCTCATAACAGCCCTGGGGTTTTCCCCATTTTACTGATGGGGGAAGAGACACAAAAAGGGTAATAATGTGTCCAAAGCCACACTGAGTCACTGAGTTATTGACTCCCAGATCTGTGCCCCACCAACTATGCCATATTTAGGCCTGGTCTACACTACCCCCCCACTTCGGACTAAGGTACGCAAATTCAGCTACGTTAATAACGTAGCTGAATTCGAAGTACCTTAGTCCGAACTTACCGCGGGTCCAGACGCAGCAGGAAGGCTCCCCCGTCGATGCCGCGTACTCCGCTCGCTGAGCTGGAGTACCGGCGTCGATGGCGAGCACTTCCGGGATCGATCCGGGGCACTTCCGGGATCGATCCGGGATCGATTTATCGCGTCTTAACCAGACGCGATAAATCGATCCCAGAACATCGGATACCTGCCGCCGGACCCTACGGTAAGTGTAGACGTACCCTTAGTGTTACTGCTAGTGGGTGGTGGGTTTTTGAGCATATCCACTGAACCCACGTGCACTCATCACTGCCATCTACTGGATGGACTCGGAACTACCCACCTCTGTTTCTGGAGCTTTGCCTTTAGCTGAGGTGGTAGGAGGTGTGTGCTTTTAGAGCGGGAAGACTGAGTTTTATCCCCACTCTCAAGATGGAGTTCCAGTTAGCCAAGGTGGGCTAACAAGTAGGGTGAACAAGGAAAGTTAAAGGCAACCACTGATTGATTGATTTTGTTGTTGTGCCTAGAGGCCTCACGGGGGTGTGGGCTCCATCGTGCTAGGTGCTGCGCAATACATAGTAGGAGACAGGCCCTGCCCTAAAGAGCCTGCACTCTAAAAGATGAGACATAATGGAGGGATGAGGTAAACAAGAGGACTGAAGCAGGGTGCAGTGAGGACAGGCAAGAAAAGAAATTCCTACCCAACCACTCAGTGATCACAACTCCCTGCCTGCCTAGTGCCTACTCATTGTCAGGTTGCTGGAGTTGCTACGCATTACAGCACGGGGAGTTTTGAGGAGGGACGTGAAAGAGGATAAGTTTGTGGTTTTACAGCTCTTGAATGAGACCTTTAAAGCAGCTTCGCTTTAGCTATTCTTGAATGTGATGATTTTACAAATGTTGCAACCACAGGTAGGTTGTGATAGATTATAACCTACGTGACAAATTTAAAATGAAACCAAATCACGATTGTTTACATTGACAAAATAAACAAACCAATCACCAGCCATAAGCAGAAACCTGACTCCTCATGTCCAAGTTCTCATCATAATCAGCTATCTGTAGACTGTTACTTTCAATATCTTCTTTGCTGATCAGAGTTGGTGGGCTCTCCAGTTATAGCCTCTTGCTTTTCTTTTCCCCTCTGCTCTTAGGCTTCACATAGTGCTCTGTTAATACCTCGGCAGCCTATCCAACCTTCTCGGTTGAAATTAAACCCAGTAAGCAGTTGTTTCCTTTCTTTATTCTGCTTGTTAATAGTTGAATAGATGAGGCAGTCTGGTGGTAAAAGAAGATTTATGGGCATGACTTGTGGACCACTCAGGTGACTCCTGAAATCCTGTCTAATTAGTGAGAGTGAATTAGCAACCAGCCACAAAAACTAATTCGAGATACAATAAAACCTGCACTAGAGACTGCCTTCTCCTGTCACTAAACCACTTTAAATTATACCCACGCAAATTCTAATACAGTATTTTCCAGCCATTAATAAATGAATAATAATATGTAGCGCACATCACTTATGGATCTCAAACATATTTCCATCGTTGAGAAAATGTTAATATCCCCATTACCTGGTCTAGTAACTGTAAGCCTAGGCCTAGCAGTAACTCTAACCCTAAACCGAACCCATAGGTTCTATATATTTGTAATAGGGAAAGTTTTTCCAGATATTTTTTATCACGAGAGAGGCATTTTTCTATACACATTAATGGTGCTAGCATATTTGTTTGTTTGTTTTAAAATCAGCATTCTACCTACCCTTGTATTCTAGTCCATCTTTCCTTTTAGATTTATCTAGCCAGTGCATAGGGACAATACGTTCTCACCGCCCGTTGGAACTGGTACCCTCATGTTGTGGCAGATTCCTTTAGGGGCTTCATGCTGCACATTGCCTCAAGAATGCCTCTAATGCAAATCATTTTTTGCAAGAGGGAAAAGGACAGCATTCACCCTGCAGGTGACATTGCTGAAGTTCCCTAGGAATAGGCTTATGGGCAGAACATTAAAGCTGCTGCTTCACTAAGAGACAAAGTATGCAAATAAAATTTTCTCTTTAAAGCACAAAAATGTTTACAGCATGGAGCCACCTTTTCATTTTCAATCCAATGTGGTTTGTTTATCAAGATTCACCATTCATACTAACCAGCTTTGCTTATATGTATTACACTATTAAGAGTTCTCAGCCTTTATCAAAATCTCAAAGTACTTTACAAGAGTTACCATTACCCTCATTTAAATAGAAGGGAAATTGAGGCATGGAAGAGTTAAGTGACATGCCTAAGGCCACACAACAAATCTATTGAATAGCCAGAACTAGGAGATCAATTCACTAATACCCTACACCTCCTGTAGCCATTTACACCAGTGCAGAATACATGGTGGGTGTAAAATGCCATCTTCTGATTTACTAGCATTTTAAGACTGACTTTAGTCTGGTGCAAATGCCTACACAAGTGCAGGGCAATGGTGATCTTACCAGGGCACTAGACCATGTTGCTACAGGATCTAGTTTGTTCAGTAACAAATTTAGAAAGATGCAAATTAATTTTTAAGTGCACCTGTGATGGGGTGGACCAGACCCAAAGGCCTCCTGCTGGAGGCCTCAGGTTCTGCCACACCCATCCCAGGGAAGGAGCAGTGGAGAGGTCCTCCAAGCAGGCTAGAGTGGCTGCAGGGGAAGCAGCCAATCAGGGCCCAGGAAGGCCATATAAAAGAAGCTGCAGAGCAGCGCAGAAGTTAGTTGCTGCTTGGAGTAGAAGAAGAAAGGACTGTAGGCCTGGAAGAGTGGTGGGCCCATGAATGGTTTGCTAGGAGGGACTGGGGGACAATTAAGGGAGCTCCTGGCTGGTTGCTAGGACTGAGTAGGGACTGAGCCTGAGCCGGGCTGCAGGAAGATAGTGTCTCCAGGGAGGAAGCCCTGGGCATACAGCCCCCTATTAGGGCTGAACTACTTAAAGACCAGAGCCCTAGGAGGGCTAGCGATAGGCCCTGGTGGACCATAATCCCCAGAAGGGATTTGTGCTGGTTAACAAGCAGATAGTGTGACATGGCTGGAGTGCTGTGTCACTGACAAACCCACCTTAGAACCACCAAAAGGGGTTACCAGAACTAAAGAATTTAGACATGCCCAACCAGAAGGGGGCACTCATGAGAGGGGTGTGCCATCCCCATTACAGCACCTCAGAATGTATGTGACCATGTAGGATACATTTTAACTACAAGAACTAAATGATAAAATTATAAACAGCAGCATATATAATAAAGAAAAGCAGATCAATATGATTGATTTACTTATAACAAAAATAAAGTCATGAGAGAAGTTTACTGATAGGAAATAACTTCCTTCTAATGCGCACAGTCAAGGACTAATTGTTTTAAATGGAGGTGTCAGCAGGGTGACATCAGATGATATGATGGAATCTTCCCTAGTGAAGGGCAGTTTTTGTACCACCCTAATTACATAGGTTTGAAACTGTTACAATTAAAGTGCTACAACCCTCTTGTGCTGATGCAGTTAAACTGGTACAAAGGTGCTTACAAATGTATGGGATAAGCTATCTCTGTGTCAGGCACCTTTATATGGGCATAACTGTTTTCAGACTAAAGGCTGTACTGAATTAACTATTTGGGTAAAAAAGCACACCCTCAACCAAAACTTAAATCAGCACAAAAACTGCATGTGGCCAGGCCTTAGCAGCCTCAAACTTTTTTTTAAAAAAAAAAAAAAAAAATCTGATAAAGAGAAGACAGTACTAAGGGTGAGACCTCTTTCCCGCCCCAGCTCTTCTTCACTCCAGGTTAATTGGTGGAGTAGTATAAAGGGCTCCTGAAAACCCTGATTCTAGAGAGGGAAGGCTTGCCTTAGCACAGGCAATGCAGAGCACAGCCATACAGTTGCCTTCCAAGGGCCCCCTTTCAAGTTCTGCTCTGGTCCCAAGAACTGTAGAGCAGCCTTGGGGTTGGGAGGCATAGATGTGGTTTAACACCACCTTAGGCCTTCCTCTCCCTGGGTTGTGAGTTAGTGGAGCAGTGTAGAATTGTGCCCTGATCCTGCACCTACACAGAACCCCATTCACTTCAGCAGGACAGCGGCTCCAAATGGAGCTGTTTGTAGGGATGAGGCATTGGAAATGAAAAATGTCTCCTTTCTGATTGTCCTCCAATTCAGACACACGTCAGCAGCTGGTATGGAATCAGGCCCCACTCCTGCAAGTTACAACATTGAATTCAGGGAGATTCTACA
>NW_020664562.1:37175481-37313625 GCF_002925995.2 Terrapene triunguis | reverse complement strand
TATCCGAATTCGTGTTATATTGGGTCGCGTTATATCGGGGTAGAGGTATACTTTGAAAGCTACTGGGGAGAGGGGAGCAAATCTTGGTCAAATTTGGGACTAGATTACCTAGATACTGTCATTTTAAAACCATTACCCATTTTAGCTGAGGCATGTGTTCCCCAGTTAGGTTCATTTCTAGTCATACCTTCTACTAAGAACCAGAGCTCATTTTAGATGCTCACTCCTCTGGAAGGTAGCTGGTCTTCTCTGTCAGCAGTATACATCATTATTTACAATACACTCCCATTTCACATGGTCACAAGATGTTATGGATATTGCCAGTAAAGTTGTGCTTTATAAGCAAAATTCATCTGATATGTTTAGGGACATTTTATAAATTAGGTTCTTGTCTCCCCATTCAATAGGAGAGAATACCTCTGTATAAGCAAACTAGATTCCAAAGGGCGATTACACATGTGATATATAACAGGAACTACCCAATTTTCATGGAGATGCCCTCCACTGCTGTTAAATTTCTGGCTTCTGAGTCCTAATGGATCAGGATATGTTATGCTTATGGATCACAGCTGTACAGCACGGTACCTTTCTCCCTCTTGCACTGAAAGACCTCATCTGATGGTCCTTTGGGGTCATTCAGTTAAAGAAACACTACCCAATAAATCCAGCACTGCAAATCTGAAGGAAACCATAAATCAAATATTGCAGATGGAGATGGTCCTATGGAGACACATTTGGCTGTGGTGCCCTCCTGGAAGCCATAACAGTGGGGCTGACAGGGGCAGCAATAAATTAAGTTTCTCTTTTTAAAAGAAAATAGAGGATGGAAGGGGGTCAGGAAGAATGGTGGGAGCTTCATGGGCGAGGGAGGGGCATGTGGTGAGATGAGAAGAACTGAAGTGCTGTCTGCTAATTGATTCTCATTCCTCCTCTAAAGATACAGTTAGACTTGCCCTTCCTGTAGATAAATGGCTTGTCTGGTAGCGTTGGTGAAGATTTTGACCCCTTAAGGAGGTTATAGTCTGATGTGAAAAGACTTCTGAATTCTAAATGTTTGTTATAACAAAAAAATCTGAATGCTAGAACTAAAATTTATTTTAAAAGGATTAATTTGCGTGACCTGCAGACAAGAATTGCTCAATAGCCAAGTTAAGGAAGCTGTAGTTTGTTTATTTTTTTAATTTAGGATGCTTTGTACTAACAGCTGTGTCTTATCTCCACCCTCCCTGTTGTGGGAGGCACTATAGAGCTAATTCATGCAGGACTTCATCGAACCAGTAGCTATGTTGTTTGAGAGTGTTACAGGCCACCATGGTAGCAGAGTGTTGCAAAGTATAACCAGTAGCAGATCTAATGAGGAAGGAGTGCAACATTTTCCTACTGCAAGGTATCTTTTTATTTCAGTTTTTGAGTAGTAGTAAAGAATGTGGCTTGCATCCCACCTCTATGTAAAGGCAAAGAGTCTTTAAATGTAGTTTTAAGATACATTGTATTGATTTCTAAAGTCACACACTTGAAGACAAAAAAAGTTATATGGTAAATTTATGTCTTAAAAAACCATCTGACGTCAGGTACTAGCATCAGCCTCAAGAGCTTCAGGAAAACAAACTGGCTCTTGTAAGTCAGGGAAGTAACACCAAAAGGCATTAGAAAACTTGGCTAGCCCATTGGATTGCAAGCACTTAATGCACATGCATTACAACTTTCTTTCTAATGTCCCTAGAGAAAGAGGGATTTCCCTTAATTATAAGCTTTGCATTCTGGCTTTTTCTGTTGGCAACTCCTAAAAAGCATGATTTTCCCTTTTCCTATCACAGCTGAAACACACTGCTTCTTTCCCTTTATTCACTTCAGAGCTGCGGTCACATGGCTCTATCCAAGTTTAAGGGCTTTGTTGTCTTGTTTTAAAGACTTCTTATGAGTTATCTCTCTGAATCTAATTCAGATAAATGTTCAAGCCAAGCAAACTCAAAAGAAGAGGGAAAAAATAATAGATTTTCCCAACATCCCTAGGACCACCTGGTGGGCTCTTTAAAAGAGTGAAGGAGGCGTATGTCTGAAAGAGGGGGGAGGTCCTTCCAAGCTGCCAAAACGTCAGCACCGCTAGTGGCTGTTGCAGGTAAGAAAAATTATCTCAAATTTCGCTTCTCTTGTTTTTATTGTATGGCTTGCTTTTTAGTTCAGCATGTGCACGTTCTACCAGAACTGTTGGAAGTAATAACACTTCTCTTGTGTATCACTTTCTGCCTCTGAGAGGTTTTACAAACATCAACTAATTAATCCCCCAGCGTGCCTGGGGATAGTCAAGTATTATCAGCCCCACTTTTTAAAAAGGGAAGCTTTGACTCTTCATGGCTTTGTTCCCTGTGTCTATGGTAACAGCTGGGGATAGAACTCAGGTCCTCCTGGCAACCAGTCCTGTGCTCAGGTTACTATGTCATGCTTCTACCCATAGTTTCTTTCTTTCTTTTATTCATCAAACTTTTATTATATTTCTCGTTTGAGAGAGGTGTGTGTGAACGAAAAGGACAAAACAAAATAGAACTACTGTCTTTCCACTCACCCACAACTCAGCAAATATGTTTAGTTTCCTTTACACACTCAGGGCAAATGGTTTTATAATGCTGACATTATAGTGGGGGAAGAAGTTCTGGCTTTCTTTTTTTTTAAAGATTAGATAGGAAAATGGTTCAGATATTTTTGTGGTAGAAAGTAGGGAAATAGTTTTAAAACATTCTACAGTCTGAATCAGAGAGTTGAAATCTGGCATGGAAGTTAGAATGTGGTTTTCTTCTAAATTCAGTGTGCAGTTAAGGCAGTCAGTGGTTCAGGGGAGTCTGAGGTTGATCCAGCAGCATCTTGAAAGTGAACTGAAGTTGGCATAAGCTGAGGGAAGCTCTCTTTGCATGTCCTGGCCTCAGTGTAAGGACTGAGGGGGGGTCCTCTTGTGAACCTCTAAGGTTTGCAGAAGGCGCAGGAGATGAGCTGACTACATTGAGGAAGGAGGGTCTTGGGAAGCTATTGATAGTTGGACATCAGTGGAAAACATTTGTGCCTTTATGTCCTGGGATCATAGAAGTTTTAATAGCACCAAACTCTTGGTTCATGGGGGGGAACCAACGTATGTAGGGTTTAGAGTTTTCCATGCAAACCCACTTTCCATTTCAATGGCTCTTCCATTTGGGCCCTCGGTCTTCATCCCCCTAAACTTCTGTAGCTGCAGACCTGCTTAAGAACACAGGAGTTCTTGCTTTTTGATAACAAGTCAGCGATTGAGGTTGCTGCTGTTCTTTGGCACTTGTAAGCTTGCTCTGTGGGCTTGGATCTCTGAAAGCAGGTGATCTGTAGCTCCTAATTCTCTCAAGATAGAGGCTGATTTCTGTACAACCGCACCCAAGGACCTATGAATGTACTCAAGTGGCCAGCCTGGGCTGCCACAGCTTCGCCACTGTTGTTATTTGAGCTAGCTACAACAAAGATAGCTCAGGTATGTCGGATTGCAGAGTAGACTTACTCTTAGGAGGCCTGCAAATGTGTGGGGCAAGGCATTTCAGGGGTGACTAGCAAAATAATTTCATATTCTGGAATTTCACTTTCTGGGGGGGTGGAGGAGAAGAAATTCCATTTAAAACGTTGAGTGTCTGAAGGTTGCACATTTAAGTGTACTAATACCAGGAATGAAAAAGTTATAGTTACATATTTACTCATTTCATTTGAGAAACAGAAACTACATCGGTAGGTAGAAGTGGCTTCAAATTATATTGTTCCAGTAGAGAACTATAATTATTATTTGTATGTCAATAATCTTTAGAGGCCTCAATGAGGACTGAGGCCCCAGGGTACTGGGCTCTGTACAATCATATAGAATGTCATTGTCTCTGTCCCAAACCCTATAAGACCCCAATCCTGCAAGAGGGGCTGGCCATTCTCACAGCAGGATTGAGATCTTATGCACAGTACATACCTTTACTCACATGAGCAGCTTTGCTCATGTGCATATGTGTCTGGTTAAAATGCAAGAAGTGAGAGTAACAAAACAGGGGGAGGGTGCAGAAAGATGAGGGTAACAGTAATAAGATTATGCAGTTATTTATGGACCAGCAATGTGCAGAGCCTGAGTCTATGAAATAATTAACTTTCTTTATTGTTTAATTAAGCCTTTGCTTGTTCCAATTGTTTTTAAATCGCTGCATATTTCTATTTTAAAATAGCTTTGTCAGTGAGAAAATATAGTAAAAATCTTAAGCACAATTATCAATAAACAGAAATCAGATATTGGGCTTATCAAGGGGCACAGCTGGCCCTTGTCACTTTAAATATATATCCTTTAAGGATAATATCCACTTACCCTCCCCTGCTAGAGGAGCAGTGAGGAACTCAAAGAAGAATATTCAGAAGAACTCAGCACCCCGTGTGTGGCTACTTGTTTTGGTGCCTAAAGGGGAGATGAGGTCTCTTGAAACTTTAGCTATCAGTCAAGAAGTGAGAAGATGACTGAGCAAATAGTAGCCAGAGAGTCTGAACAAAGGAGCTTCTGGTGGGACCTCCATGTAGTGTCTGTAGCTATTTAGGTGCTGTGGTTATGGCTTCTGTGTACTGCAGGTCTCTAGCAGTCTTTTGTCTGCAGGGGCAGGGCCGTTTTGTGGGGCAGGGCTTGAGTGGCATGTACTGTAGAGAGCGGGGAGGCATTGTGCTCTCTTTGGAGATTTTATTTTTATTCTTTCTTGTTTGGTTTTTCTTTTAATCTCAAAATAGGTCACTCAGATGAAAAGTATACGGTTGTTCATTATCCATGGGGGAAAACCTAACCCTTCAGGCTGCAACTAAGGTATGCCAGAAACTTCAGGGAATTAATGGAGCAGCTGCGTCCTGAATAGGAACTTTGTGTGTGTCACAAAGTGACAGTAAAGGGGGATTGGAAGAACTTTCTGCATCTGGAATCAGTTTTGTGTAGGTTTATTATGATAGTATAAAACACCACAGCTCTACATAAGAGAAATGAATATTGTGAAGTGTAGTTGAACAATTCAGTTAATATCCGTGTGCTCTGCTTGGAAGTCAATTAGCTCATTGTACTGACATACAGGGATGAACCAGAGACATCAGAGACTGGTGTCTGTCAGGTTTCATTTTCGTAAGCTCTTAGAAGATACCCAGCTTCTTTCTTTTACATACAAAAGGGGGGGTGAATTTCAAATACGCTGTAAAACATTATTTGAACTTCAGACCCAAGAAGCTTGAAAAGGTCATACTAGTCAACTCTGAAACCAGTTAGACAGGCTGGGTGGCTCAGTTGACTTACATTATATAGCCTTTACTGTTTTATGTTCAAACATGGCTGCATTTCTAGATTGTACAAGTGTATTTTGAAGAGCTGTGTTTCCAATCGACTGTCTAATCAACATCTCCCTGGCTCTGTAGTCTGAAGATAGTCTTAGATAAAAGGGTTCTAGTGAGGATGTTTTTTCTAGCACAGACAATAACAAATTAGTTCACATTACAGAAACCATTTGAAACAAGCTCTTTTTTTTTTAAAGTGCCACTTTAGTCAATGTTTTTATCCCAACCTAGATAGTTTCTTTTTAATTCTTATAGTGAAATGTAAATCTCATGATCCACAGTACACTAAATGCCAAACTAAAATCCCTTGCCTACAGTAATTTATAACCCAAGGCAAATGAATATCAGTCTGCAGAGTACTACACAGTAGAAATCCAAAACCAGACTCTGCACAATGGTATTCTTATCAGAATGCACAAATGGTCACTAATCGTGAGAAATCTGTTTTCCAAGCAAATGGGGAGGAATCATGAAATCTGTTTAATTACAGCATCTCATGTCTAATTAGACATTCAGCGCATAAAGCCTCTTTCATAAAGGTTCTGTTTTTCATTTAAACTAGCATAAATGTATGAGCTTATTTTTAGTAAACATTTAAATTATGGATTTAATGGTTGTCAAACCTTGAATGCTAATATGCTAATGAAATGGTTGTCAAACCTTGAATGCTAATATGTAAACAATTCATTGGCTACCTAGTTATTTCCATTAATACGATGGGATTTATTGTTGCCATATCCTGACTGGGGATGAATCTGACGGATTTAAGCTTTATTTAGCAAATCCCTCTCCATTCAGAATCTAAAGCTCCTTGTAGTTGGCAGTCAGTGTCCAGAAGGTACCTTGTCTATCAAGCCATATGGGGAGAACCACTGGGAGCAAATAGCATAGGAGGAGCCAGGCATGCACGGGCTACAACAGGGGCCTGTCACGTGTACCTAAAGCATGACTTTATTTTCAGATATGAGTAATGTGTTTGTATGACTCATTTTCTTTTTTTCCAGTCAGTCAAGCTTAGGCTGCTTATATATAAGCTGCAAAAGCATTTCCTTAAGGGTCCGAATGAAAATTCAAGCACTTCTGCTATCCAAATATCAGTAAATACAGTTTTAAAATATTGTGAAATCCTGACTTGACAATAATTACAGCTAAGCTACTTTAAAAGAGTAGCATGCTGGCAGGGCATGCTCTGTGCAGGATCTTTGGGTTTGGTCCATCAGAGACTGGATTTATTAACTTTATGGGCATTTTGGAAGGAGGCGCATGGATGGAGTTGTTAATGGACTTCCTTGTTTAAGAGGTTAATTTGGGGCAATCTGATGAATGAGTTACAGTTTAAAATTTTGGTATGAATTATTGTCTTAAGTTTTGTAGAGCACCCCGAGTGTAGGAGGATGTTTAGCTAATTTGACTAATGCATGGATTTTAATAGTATTTATTTAAAAAAAAAATTGTAAAAGAGCAGATTAAAATGTAAGAACTTGCTTATAGCTATCTCACACAGATGGGCACTCTTTCAGTGTCATGTACTGCATGTTAGGTCCTGATCCTGTGAGATGCTGAGCATCTGCAACTATAAGTAGAGTCAACATGAATTGCAGGTGCTTGGGACCTCTTGGGGTCTGTCCCTAGCCGTTTATGTTACGAAGGTTTGGCACTGATTGTCCTTGGTGTTGAAAAAACCATATAATAATATTTCGCCTTTATATAGTGCTTTTCATCCATAGTTCTTAAAGCTGTTTACAAAGGAGGTCAGTGTGATTATCCCCATTTTGCAGGTGAGGAAACTGAGTCACAGAGAAGGGAAGTCACTTCCCTGAGGTCATCAAGCAAAGCAGTAATAGAGCCAGGAACTGCCCCAAGGTTCCCTGAGTCGCTATCCACTAGGCTACGCTGTCTCCTCTGTAAACTAATATTGGCATTGTATGCTGCAAAAATAACAACTGATGCTGTCACCTTCCAGTGCCCTCCTTAAACTAATGTAATAAATGCCAAAGTAATATGAAGACCACTGTAAGTTTCAGAAATAAAGCTCTGACAAATTCTCCCAGGCTGCTTCTATAACCCTACAGACAGTAAATATAATTTATTGGCCTATTACCCAGCATGGGAGACAGGTTTGCAGTAAAAGTCATGCCTGTTTTTACTTGTTTTAGAAATATTGATAGGAATATAAATCCTGCAAAATAAGGCACCATGTGTTGTAGAGAGAGAGCAACAGGATATATATTGTAGGACTGAATTTTCCAAATTGGAAATATAGTCACACAACACTGAATGCGTGCAACAGCACTTCTGCTAAATGGTGCTAGTTTATTTCAAAGGTGTAATTATTTCAAAGGTTAAGAATTTAACAGTGTGGCTCTGCAGACAGGTTTAACATTTTCTGTCCTGTTAAACTAAGTGGGACATGCATCCCTGATCGTAACCACTGAACACAGTCGAGTTGTATGGAAGCTATACCAGGGATGACCCACTGATTTTAAACTAGATCAGTTTAATTTTTTTGCGGCCTGTATAGTGCATGGAGAGTTAAATTGCATATTTTAAAAATAAATGCAAATACCTTTTTAGTGCTTACTGAAGTGCTCAGGTATTTATACAGACAACTGTGTAGATGTTAGGGTGTGTGTAAATCAAGATAAATGAAGGTAGGTAAATAATAGATGATTTGGTATGCTGTGTTGGTTGCACACAGCATAGGTGAATTAATGAACTACTGGCACTTTCTGAACCCTTTTGGAAAAATACAGGTCCTCTCTGATGATAAGGTACCAATGGGTAATTTGACTTATGATAATGAGCTCTGATAGTCAGAAAACACACCTGGCATAATGGGCTGGCCTGTCCAGAGAAAAGGTGTTAGGTCACATATGCTGCATACACAGCAAGCTGATGTAACCAGATGAAAGGCCATGAATGCTGGATGCGGTGAGCTGCTGACCTGTCTTAGGAAAAGGCCACATAGGTTGCAGGCACAGTGGTTCAACCTATTTAGGGAAAAGGCTGCCGAGGCTAACCTTCTAGCAGCCCTTTTTTGAATGCTCTCCTCACCTGCTGAAATACCTCCAAAGCCTGTAAAAGTGTTATCTAAGTATGTCCCAGCTGTACAAGTACACCACCATGGAATGGACATGGATAAAGAACAGCTATCAAACCACATGCAAGGCTATTCTTACCTGTTCATGTGGCGTATTACCCGTGGTGGTGTTGGTGTTTTGTTTTTTGTTTTTTTTTTAAGAACACTTAGTTGTAGCATTAGTCTTCCAAGTTCAAGGCCAATCTTTGACGTTTCCTTCTCCCCCTTCCTCATATTTAACTGGCTGCCTCAATGGCATCTTAATTGCTTTGCCCATTTTAATTATTATATAGAACCAAAAAACTTGAGTACATTAAATAAAGCAGCCAGGGTAACTTTAGACAGCATTGAACTCCTGTAGCATTTCCAAAGGCAGTGTCAGCAGTAGCTAGGCTACAGATATTGTAAGAAATGAGACGCGGGAGCCGTAAGCTCTTCAGGGCGGGGATGGTGTCTTTGTATGTCCCTGTACAGTGTCTAGTGAAATGGTGTCTCAACTCTGATTGGGGTCTTTGGATGCTGGTGCAGTATAAGTTCAGTATTTAATACGCACGTTATGATGTTTGTGTATTTGTGAAGCTTTCATAAAACATAGTGCTCAATAGTTCCCAATGATCAGTGCTGTAGTATAATCCTATGATACACTGGGCTATGATCAGAATGACTTTGTATGGGAGTCTA
The DNA here is from genome assembly GCF_002925995.2 of Terrapene triunguis. Classification (NCBI taxonomy): domain Eukaryota; kingdom Metazoa; phylum Chordata; order Testudines; family Emydidae; genus Terrapene; species Terrapene triunguis. The sequence goes on along the minus strand of NW_020664562.1, from coordinate 37,304,525 downwards.
AAGCTCACAACCTCCGAAAAGATTTTGCTTACTCTACCCCTCTCAATTTGTTCATTTAAAGCATAGAATCATAGAATATCAGGGTTGGAAGGGACCTCAGGAGGTTATCTAGTCCACCCCCCTGCTCAAAGCAGGACCAATTCCCAACTAAATCGTCCCAGCCAGGGCTTTGTCAAGCCTGACCTTAAAAACCTCTAAGGAAGGAGATTCCACCACCTCCCTAGGTAACGCATTCCAGTGCTTCACCACCCTCCTAGTGAAAAAGTTTTTCCTAATATCCAACCGAAACCTCCCCAGCTGCAACTTGAGACCATTGCTCCTTGTTCTGTCATCTGGTACCACTGAGAACAGTCTAGATCCAGCCTCTTTGGAACCGCCTTTCAGGTAGTTGAAAGCAGCTATCAAATCCCCCCTCATTCCTCTCTTCTGCAGACTAAATAATCCCAGTTCCCTCAGCCTCTCCTCATAAGTCATGTGCTCCAGCCCCCTAATAATTTTTGTTGCCCTCCACTGGACTCTTTCCAATTTTTCCACACCCTTCTTGTAGTGTGTGGCCCAAAACTGGACACAGTACTCCAGATGAGGCCTCACCAATGCTGAATAGAGGGGAATAATCACGTCCCTCGATCTGCTGGCAATGCTCCTACTTATACAGCCCAAAATGCCATTAGCCTTCTTGGTAACAAGGGCACACTGTTGACTCATATCCAGCTTCTCATCCACTGTAACCCCTTGGTCCTTTTCTGCAGAACTGCTGCCTAGCCATTCGGTCCCTAGCAGTAGCAGTGCGTGGGATTCTTCCGTCCTAAGTGCAGGACTCTGCATTTGTCCTTGTTGAACCTCATCAGATTTCTTTTGGCCCAATCCTCTAATTTGTCTAGGTCCCTCTGTATCCTATCCCTACCCTCCAGCATCCTACTCCTCCCAGTTTAGTGTCATCTGCAAACTTGCTTAGGGTGCAATCCATGCCATCCTTCAGATCATTAATGAAGATATTGAACAAAATCAGCCCCAGGACCGACCCTTGGGGCATTCCGCTTGATAACGGCTGCCAACTAGACATGGAGCCATTGATCACTACCCGTTGAGCCCGACGATCTAGCCAGCTTTTTATCCACCTTATAGTCCATTCATCCAGCCCATACTTCTTTAACTTGCTGGCAAGAATACTGTGGGAGACTGTATCAAAAGCTTTGCTAAAGTCAAGGAATAACACATCCACTGCTTTCCCCTCATCCACAGAGCCAGTTATCTCATCATAGATGGCAATTAGGTTAGTCAGGCATGACTTGCCCTTGGTGAATCCATGCTGACTGTTCCTGATCACTTTCCTCTCCTCTAAGTGCTTCAAAATTGATTCCTTGAGGACCTGCTCCATGATTTTTCCAGGGACTGAGGTGAGTTCCCCGGATCCTCCTCCTTTTTCCCTGTTGTCTTTTATTGCCAAGTTTATTCTCTCCGCATATTTTGTAATATTCTTTAAATGTAGCAGGATTCTTGGAGAAAGTATTAGAAAATGGAGGTTTTAGGTTTATTCCAGGCTGAGTTTGTTGGCCAATCAATTCTTTAGGCCAAGAGGTGAGAGTTTAAAGATTTCTGGGCTTTTACAGAGAACTTGAATTTTGATTTTAGTTTTAAAAAAGAATTGATTTAATTTAAATTTTGTAGGTGTTTTGGTGAGTGACTAAAGTAGAGGTGAGTGGCAGGATGGCCTTCCGGTTGGGACATTGGGCTGGGTCCCAGGAGTTCTGGGTTCAATACTTTCTTTGCCACAAATTTTCTGTATGACCGTGGGCATACAGGAAATTGACCAAAATTGAACCAAACTGTAAACCCTGTATGTAATGGAAACCACTTCAAGCCAGAGGGTGCGGTAACATGCCCAGCACCCCTAGTTGCAGCACCTATATGCTCAGGAATGGGGAAATTAAATGACATTGGGCAGTCACTTAATCTTTCTGTTTCTCAGTTTCCTATGAATAAAATAGGGATAATATTTCCTTTCTCCTCACCCATCCGTCTGTCTTGACTACTTAGATTGTAAGCTTGTGGGGTATACAAATAACTGTGCCACTCCTCTTTCCTTTAGGTCAGTGTTTCCACACTGCTCAGTGGATCACTTGCTGGTAATCTGCAGGTGCTAACTCCTTATTTCCATCTGCTACATGGCATTCATAGACCGCTAAATACATTTTACATGCTTTCCTAATATTACTTGAGTTGTGCTGTAGTTGCTGCAGGGTTGTCATTTGTTTAATGGAAGGGGAATGTTCTCCCTACTAAAGTGTGGTCCACACTATGGAAAACTTTTGGGAGCCGCCTCTTTAGATTTCTGGCTAGGAGTTAGGAGGGCAGCTTTTCTGTCTGTAAAAGTCAAGGAAATCGTCACAAGCTGAGGCAAGTGGAGAGAGGTCCCAAAGCAGGTATGCATATAAGAACTGGAAGATCTTTACTGTGTTTAAATGTTTTTTCTTCTGCCTGATTAATTTTCATGTATTTTTTTTTTCTCCTTTTATAATAAACCCTGTGTTCATTAAATGCAAATGCCCCACCTCGTTGGAGAAATTCTAAAAGAGCCGCACGGAACACTTGCACCTACTGAGGCTGCACTGTATCAGGCAGACGGAATGGCCTAGGGGTATCTTGGAGTTGGTCAGGCATGCTGAGACTTCCTCTCCCAATCCATCCCTTATTTAAACAACTTTTGGCATTTACAGTCACTGTCCTCTCTTAACCTAAGACACTTAACTAAATAAACTGACTGAGACTAAGGCCCAGGTTCTACCCCAAAGACCCTGCATTCTAAGACCTTGATTCTGTAACATGCTGCCTGTGGGCTGACCTCTGCACCAGAGCAGATTAATTATGCAGCCTTGGGCCAAAATTTTGCCTACCAGTGGAAGGAAATGGCAAGTAGTAATGCTCCAAATGAAGACTTGAGAGATTTCTCCCTTTTCCTGCAGTTGTGGAAATGGCATATTTGACACAAAGTGTGGGGGAATTGGAAGCATTTTCTTATTAGCAAAAATTCCTTTTCTGCGTCAGATACACCTCATTAGGTGCGTCAAGAATATAACCTGTATAGTTCCAGTAACATGTCTGATAACTGCTCTAAAAGTGTTAAATCTCTCAATCATCTCTGTGTGCCCCCCCCCCTTTTTTTTTTAAAGGTTAAATTCTATCCTGACCCATCTGACTTGGTTTAAAATTGCATAGCAGAAAACTACTACGGAGACATTAAAAAAACGCACACCATGACCAGAGATAAGGATTGACTCAGATACTGGAGTGATGGGTCCCATAGAAAATCCAGAGGTAGCTATAAATGGCAGAGAAATTCATGAGCGGTAGCAGTTTGCTTCTCTAAGAGAGAACGCTTTCTCAGCTTACAGTATCAGACTCAAGTGGAATCCTGTAGAAGGATGATTTCAGCATGCTTGGCAGGAAAAAAAAAAGCTTGTTTGAGCATTTCACACACAATACTATAATTAAGAGATGACTGATAACTGCTGAAGCTAATACAGGTTGTGCTTCTGTTTTTAGGGGTTGTACATGCTGAATGGCTGCAATCTGCTATCCGTAGCTTTGGTTTTTCCCTCCCCTGACCTCACCCCTGAAATTCTCATGCATTTCCAGCCTGATCTGAGAGCCCCACTCCCTTATGTGTGTCTTTTGTTTCCTCTTTTTAATGGCAATTCCCTGCTCTTTGGCTCTGATGCTCTTCATGCGAAATTAATTCCAAGGCTGTCTTGAAGGCGGTCTGGATGAAATTTCTTCTGCATCATCCTTTTGGGGATAATTGTTTATGATGTGACGTCAGTCCAATTGATTTTCTCTTGAATAGCTGAGAGAGAGAGAGAAGAGGGATCAGCAGACGCTAATGCGAAGCAAAGCTACAGCCTCTGTTTCAGAGATATACAGAAACTGACATTCTGAATGCACTGATATTATTAGAATGTAATTGCACTGAATGGAGGGACACATACAATGCTAGTAAAATCTGATTATTTATTCAGACTTGATATTTTTTTTTTTTTTTTGCAGTCCTGCTTATGTGCACATTTCACGGCAGAGCCCTCTCTTAATCTGACAGTGGCTGATAATTAATCTTGTTCACCCAGCTGCTGCAATAGGCTTATAAAGAGGGGAAGTGCGTCACAAGGTACGAAAAGGGGTTATGCGTTTGGTGAAAGTGGGGGGAAAAATGGGAAATGGGTTCTTGTGTTCTCGAGGGGTATTGTGTCAGGAGATGCAAGCAAGCTACCATGTGACGAGGTACAGAGCAGGAGGGATTGGCTGAGACGCTGGCAGGCGTGTGAGCCAAGCCAGCTCTCTTTCTCTCCCTTTCTCTTTCAGCATCCTTCTGTGATACTGTAGGTGATATGGATACAGCAGCATCCATGGCCTGTTTTTCGCCTTAGCGTTCTTTTTCATTTTGCTCTGGCTGATGTACAAATCAGGGATCTAAAGCATTTATTTTAAGGACTTACATTAAGCATCTGGTAACTGGAATCGAATTTTCCTGTATTTTTTCAGGCTTCTTGGAAATTGAGGAATGCAATTCTGCCACCATGATGGAAGGTAGGTTATTTTCTGAGTATGTCTTGCAGTATTCCTAGAGTTTTAAACGCATTAATGGAGGGGGCAGGAAAATGTGCTGTGTGTGTATGTGTATGTGTGAAGGAATTGTATGTTTCTCCTAAAAACCGTCTGGAAGCTTTTTCAGAACTGGCATGTTGCAAATGATGATATAATATGCAGCATGTTTAGATTATTGCAGTCAAATCCTCAGTACTGTGTGTGGTGTTCAAGATATGCACATTTCTATTTAACCTGATCCTCTCAGGGTGATAAAACAGAAGCATTCACAATGGTTCATAGTAGTGTAGAAATGTCCTGATCACAAAATAAATGTGAATATGGGGTATTTCGCATTAAGCTCATTTGATTAAGTGTTAATTGATCACTTACATGGAAATTCACTTTCTGAATCTGACATTGGCACAAGGCTGGTCATTGAAAATGTTGCCCAGGCCAGATTCTGTAGGTTTTCTTTAAAATTTATCAGGATAGAATTTTGTTTGCCCACAATCTAGTTTTAAGGTATACAGCTGAATTGTTTGAGGGGGACCAAATGCATTTGAACCCAAGGTGATATTTGCCATGAAGTGTCTCTGGATTGAAGATGCAGGCTTTTTAAAATGTTTAAAATTATTTTTTATTTATGTATTTGAGACTCGGAAAGAAATGAAAGGGCTGCAAAGGAAATGTGGCCTGCTGGGGGACATAAGATACTTATAGGAATGTCGTAAGGATGCAAATCTGGGCATATATGGCAAAAGCCTCCTCCTGTTGTTTCTTGAACATATTTCAACCTGTCGTTTTTTACTCAACCATATATAAAACTGTTTTTATGCTTTATTGAGCAAGATACTAGGAAAAGGAACTATAAAACACTAGAGTAGATACTTCATGGTCGTTAAAATCAGATTCTTCTTAATCATTTTACAGTCCCTTGGATAAAGATAGGAACGGACCACCTCCACTACAGTAATTGATCAGGACATATATCGGCAGCTGTACTGAGACTGCAGTTCTTCTGGTTTTCACACCATACAATGGTGTAAAAATACTGGCCTCTCTAAGGATGACAGGCAGGATTTTGAATCTAAAATAGGTTTAACTATAAAGATTACAATCTGCTATGGTACTCATATCAACTATGAAAATAGTTATGTAGGTATCTTGCATATTGAACAAAGATCTTGAAGATTGATTTTTAAATATTTACTTTCCAATTTACAGAAATTGGATCCTATAGTGCATATTGATTTGCACATAATAATTATTTTGTTCCATAACTTTTTTGGGGGGGTATTTAGCTATTAAAAGAATTAAGGCTATTGCTGTCTGATTCTTTAACTTTAAAATATAGATATAAACTAGTATCAGGTATAATTTTCAAAAACACAGTCTTTAATGGCCTGAGGCTCAAATCCTTTCCTTTACCTCTAATTCATCTATGGGTCGTTGGGTTTTTTGTTTGTGTTTTTTGCAGGGGGGAGTGTGTGTGTGTTTGGTAGCGAGACACTTAGGCTGTTGCAGGATTGAAAAAAACATGTAAATCTAGATCATTTGCTGTTTACAACATATGTATTTCACAAAAGTGTGGCTTAATTTCAAGAAGAAATCATAGGAATAAATAGAAGTTGTTCAGTTTTACTACTTTCCTTGTACTGTTTAGCAAATCTCGTGATTGTCTTTTCCCCCTGGCTATTTGTGTAGTGAATTATATGGTTAAAGTGTGTTCTCTGGAGATGATACACTAATGTAACCCTTTGATTCCCCTTGCAGTGTAGTCCACTGTGTCATCGGACTGTCAGTTCGGTCCATTCTGATAAGCTTATCAAAGTGCTGCCTAAACTAAAGTGAGGAATTAAATGAAGGCCTGTATTGAGCTTTATGGACAGCATTAATATGGATTTAAAAGATGCATCCTACACAGGTTGCTTACCTTGTGCCTTACAGAGAAAAGAGAAATGACACTGTAAATATTAAGGGCCTCTTGTTGACTCTATTGAGAGAAGAAAATAACATTTTATAAAACATTTCTGCATTTTTAAAAAAAAAAATAGGAATTAAAAATTACAGGTTGGATGTTTGTGACTCCTTATGAAATTGCTTACTGTGTTTTTCAATTACCTTAATGCTTCAGGGAGTCTAGAAAGGAAGCAAGACAATAGAATTAGTGGATACAATCATTAACAAGTTTGATTAATTTTTAATAGTTTAAAACAAGAGTTCTGTTTAAGGACTACAACAATAATACAATCAACATCCTAATTCTGAAGACCATCATTTTGCAAAGACTCATGTCTTTGGTACCAGAACATTCTTAAAGTGTCGCTGTCCGGTGAAACTTGACCTGAAATTTAGGTTTTATAAAAATAAGCTATTATAAAAACCTACAACCACGCTGTTTCCTTAAACTACAACTTTTTTAAAAGTTCTCTTAAGTCCTCTGCAGTGTTTGCCACCATGACATTGAGATACTGTGCTAGTGTCTGAGAACCTGAAAGAGAAGTTAACTAGAAAGAAAAATGAAATTTACTAATCTATTTTCATTATCCAAAGTGGGAAAGGGGCGGAGAATGAATGTGGGTCACCTCTAGCTAATAGCCCCTAGATTTAAACATCTGGGAGCCTAATATTCTTGATGGATGTTCCTGGGCTCTGTAATGTTTTCCTCTACCAGTAAGACAGAACCTAATTCTATTGACCTTTTATGGTACTGTGTCAGACACCTCTTCTGACTCTTGAGTGGGTGTCTTGCTGGATTTATTTTAAACAGGCAAAAGTTGTATTTATATATTTTTAATCATATTTATTAAATTGTTGTGTGTGTGCCTGACATGTAATAGGGTATATTTGATATATCTAAAAATATCCAAGGAAAGGCACGTATATTTCACAGTATGCTTAAAAATCATAATGAGCATCTTAAAAAGCAGCCAAAAAAAATCCCAACATGGCAGCTGCCTTCAGAGAACAGTGGATTCTGAATATATGCCATAGAATGTCTAGGCTAAAAGAAGTAAATCGGACTGAAGAAGAGCTCCTATGTGGCTCAAAAGCTTGTCTTGCTCACCCACAGAAGTTCTTTTTTTATAGATATTACCTCACCCACCTTGTGTCTCTAATACTCTGGGACCTACATGGCTACAACTACACTGCATACAGAAGTAAATCAGTCTTGAATTTCACAATAATTAATCATAGGACTGGAAGGGACCTCGAGAGGTCATCTAGTCCAGTCCCCCTGCGCTCATGGCAGGACTAAGTATTACCTAGACCATCTGTGACAGGTGTTTGTCAAACCTGCTCTTAAAAATCTCCAGTGATGGAGATTCCAGAACCTCCTTAGGCAATTTATTCCAGTGCTTAACCACCCTGACAGTTAAGAAGTGCATACTATATTGTTTAACTTGTATATTGCCTTAGTGCCTACTGGAGGCCAACCAGGCACTGTACAAACATGTAGGAAAGGACAGTCCCTTTTTCAGAGCATGTAATCTCCTGTAGTTTTAAACTGTTGAGAGAAAACACACCTGTAACAAAATTGTATCATGCGACACAACTACACAAATTGTATTCAAATCACTTAAAAATCAGGTATGAAATTCCACCTTCTCAACAGTCTTTGGTATAATGGCTTGTTCTAGAGATTTGGATCTTCACACTGAGTTGCCAAGTAACTCTGGGCCTGATCCTGTAACCCTTACTCAAATAATCTGATTGGATGGCATAACAGAGGTAAATTGTGTGCTCCCTTTTTTCATAATACAAGAACAAGGGATCATTCAATATAATTGAAAGGCAATGAATTAAAAACTGATAGAAGGAAGTATCTTTATACAAAACATAATTAACCCGTGGAATTCTCTGCCACAAGATATTATTGAAGCTAATAGCTCAGTAGGGTTCCAGAAGGATTAGGTATTTATATGAACAATGAACACATCCACAGTTACATTAGACTGGTTAACTTTTTTTTTTATAAGAGATAGAAAACTTCATTCTTAGGGGCTGGTTTATTCCCTGATCTGCAGGGAGTTAGGGGAAAAACTTCCCCTCTGAACATGTTATTCCATAATTGCCTACTACAGAGTTTCTTGCACCTTCCTGAGGCATCTGGCACTGGCCACTGTCAGAAATAAGATAATTCTGACAGTGGCCAGAATAGATGGATGGATCCAGTATTGCAAGTCCATTGTTCCGTTGACTTCAATGTGTTGCAGCACTTGCAGGACCAGACTCTCTTACTGTCAGGACTGCAGGTAATTGACAGTGGTTAGTAAAGTCTCCCTTTGGTTACCAAGAGGAGAAGCAAGAATGATGCTTTCACTATATTCTTAGATATTGATGCTTTATTGTTCCATACATGAATTCCTCAATACTAGCAATCCTAAGGGCTCTTATATGGAAGTGTTTTTATGTGTGTTTTTTTTTTTTTGTCTTTTGTAGTTTTCTGAGCAAAGCTACTGGTAGGTTTGGGGTGATAATTGATGCAACAAGTTCAGGCCATAGTAGCAAAAGTTACCAGGAAAGGTATAAGGACTGAATCAGTAATGGTGACCAAGAGCAGACAATTGTGTATGCACAAGCAATGGTTCTCTTGATTTTTTTTCTTGGCTGATGGTAACTAGTCAAATACTTTGGTTTCACAAATAGGCTGGATAATATTGCTAATTGGAACACTTGTAGTTATGCATAGTAAGATATAAAGGGAATTTTTCTAGTTTGCTAGTGCACAATTGATAGGAGCTGCAGTATCAGTCACTAACATTTCATAATTACATATTTAATAGTAATGTTGTATACTAACAAAACATAGAGTGCCGAATGTAGCCTCAAACAAACTAAAAGATCCTTCACCCCTTGATTATGGGAACGTTTGGAAGCGGATCTATATCCGGAATTTGTTTCATGCTCATTCAAAATAAAAACAGTGTTGAAAAACAATTCTGTTCACAACTATTATATCTGTATTTTGGCACCTTACTGTTGATACAGAATATTGTATGTTACCCCTAGGTCTTCAACAAAGATATTAGAGAATCACACTATACTTTTAGGGTTATGCATTCCAAGCAAAATCTTTGTTCCTTGTTAATGTGGCATTGAATCTGTGCGACCTCTCTAAACTACTGTTGGGTTTTTGTAGATGTACTGGCTGTTTAAAACAGCCTTGTAAACAATATTAACATTTTTACTGGTCTATGTTGTTTCACAAATGGTTTGATCAGTTACTATCCAAATTAATAACTAACCATCGTCTGCAATGGATAATTTGGTCCATCTTCTATTCTTTTGGAAGGTATGGTTAAGAGATGTATTTTTTTTCTCTTCCATTCAATGAAAATGCTGCATTTGCAGGTAGATACATACCTACATTTCAAGTTTGTATGGTATGGCTCTTTTTGTCATTGCATCCCTAGGGTCAAATGTGTTCAACAAAATATATCCAGGTTGGTCTCCAACGGACCAGACAAACAGGTTTATTTAATCTAGAGATTAATTATTCTCTGATTTGAATCAGAGCATCTCTGGGGATGTTCTGAGTGGGTCTGATATCAAGATGCACTAGGCTTGAGCCAGGAATTTGGTGTGAGGGGATAGCTAGTTACAATATTCTGGATCAGGCCCAACTATATACAGTCTTGGGGAAATAACATAAATTTCCCTGTATAAAATAATTCTGCTTCTAGGGGTTACCCAAGTGAAGTAAACTGATTTTCCCCATAACTTGTAAGGAAAGGCAAAGCCAACTTCTGGGTCCTCTCTTATATGCATAGTTGAATCCTTTCACTGTTGTTTTCTGTTCCTCTCCAAATCAAAGTATTGACCCATCTAGCTAGACCAGTAGCTTGGCAGAGAGTCAACCTACTATGGTAGGGGAACACAGAGGCAGAGAATGTGAGCTTCTTTTGATGTGGGTTGGGGCAGTTCTGTTTGGATCCTCATTTCCACTCTTCTCTCTAGCTCCCATGCATGTACACACCCCATTGGCCTTCGCTGCAAGGATAGTGTAGTGCATGTAACTCGTGGCTGCGGGGGGTGAATGGATTATTTGGCTACAGGGTCATAAAGAACCCTCAGATAGGTTTTTAAATCCTGAGACACCCACAAGCCCTGTCAGGATACGCAACTGAGGCTCTGATTTTTCTAAGTGTTGCCCATCTGCAACTTCACTTCATTGGAAGCAGCTAATCCCCAGCACTTCTGGAGATCCTGGGCAAGGTGGTCACACAAAATTAATGAGAACTTCAGAAAACATTTGGCCTTGTGTTTTGTGACTGTTACGCTTCTTCTGCCACTTACAGTTTTGTAGTCTATGTTCATAAAATCTTCCTAGTGGGTCTAGGGCAGGGGTGGGCAAACTTTTTGGTCCGAGGGCCACATCTGAGTATGGAAATTGTATGGCGGGCCATGAATGCTCACAAAATTGGGGGTTGGGGTGCAGGAGGGGGTGAGGGTTCTGGTGTGGCGCCAGAAATGAGGAGTTCAGGGTGTGGGAGGGGGCTCGGGGCAGCGGGTTGGGCTGTGTGTGTGTGGGGGGGGGAGTGCAGGCTCTGGGGTGAGGCTGGGGATGAAACATTGGGGTGCAGGATGGTGCTCTGGGCTGGGATCGAGGGGCTCAGAAGGCAGGAGGGAGTTCAGGGCTAGGGCAAGGGTTGGGGTGCAGGAGGGGGTCAGTGGTGCAGGCTCCGGGTGGCGCTTACCTCAAGCAGGTCCTGGAAGCAGTGGCATGTCCCTCCTCCAGCTCCTATGCAGAGGCATGGCCAGGCAGTTCTGTGCACTGCCCTGTCCACGGGCACCGCCCCTGCAGCTCCCATTTCTGGGGTTCCCAGCCAATGGGAGCTGCACGGGTGGCGCTTGGAGTGGGGGCAGCATGCTAGCCCCTTTGCTGCCCCTATGCGTAGGAGCTGGTGGGGGGACATGCCGCTGCTTCCGGGAGCCGTGCGGAGCCACGGCACACGTGGAGCAGAACAAATCCCGGTCCCCGCTCCCCGGTGACAGCTTGAGGGCTGGATTAAAATGTCTGAAGGGCCGATGTGGCCCCTGGGCTGTAGTTCGCCCACCCCTGGTTGAGGGTTATCTTCTCCCCAGCAAAACATTACATTTATTGTTATATTTCAAAGGCTTTGAAAGAACCTTCATGAGGTAGGGATTAAAGTAGGTCCTGGCAGGTATGGGTTCATCAGAGAGCAGGGGGATAACTTCCAGGACAAGTGGAGAAATTCATCTCCAATTCAAACACTGTTAATTCTGCAGCTAGCTTGACATTTATCATAGTTGTTCAGATAGGTGAATGTAAAATAATAAATCTTACTGACTGTTAAAAAGTGTCAAAGAGTGGGTCAAAAATGTATCTGGGACTGGCAGTTCAGGAAAGGTACATCTCTTGCTGGTTAAATTCAGTATTTGTGCCAACATGCTGCAATTTATATACCTAGGTTGATGATTTAATGATTTTAAACCCAAAAATATTAAAACAGCAAAATCTCTTCAGTATGCATTGCACCTAAAGAATAGATATGGTGACAGAAGCAAGCGTAATGCAGCAAAATCCATTGTTTGTCCTTCAGGCAAGACAGCATTGTGCATTGATAATGCAGCTGACAGTATATAGTCCAAATGGATAGTATCTCTCTTGTAGTGTATTCTCTTCTCCAGCCAAAATGGGCTGTTACCATATCTTTATTTGCTGTCCTTTGTACAGCATGTCACATGTTGTTAATTTTAACCACCAATCTTCCATTTTAAAGGCTTTGTGTCCTTCTAAAGCCTGAGGGGTTGGCTACTGTTAGAGGCTGGGTAATGGACTCGATCGTCCAGTTTCGAGCTATGTCCTTATATATAACTGAGGGTGGCCTAGACTAGACTTGATTCTATTCACGGCCAAATAAGATGGAAACAGTATGACTGGTAAAATGCCTTTGGGGGGATCTAGATTCTTTATAATAGCATTCAACACCATAGTATCTGAGCAGCTAAAATACGTTGATGAATCTAGTCTCTCAATACTCCTGTTGTGAAGTAGTAAAGTTTTATTACCATTTCATCATTGGGGAACTGAGGCTCAGAGATTGTGACTAGCTCAAGATTATACGGGAAGCTTGAGGCAGAGTTGGGAATTGACCTATGATTGCCTGAGTCCCAGACCAGTGCCTTTACCCTTTCCAAGACTAGCTTCCTGAAGGCTTACAGCTAATTTTTTTTTAAATGACCACTGAATTCCCCCATTTTAGTATTCCTGACTTGAGTTTCAGATGTTCTGAGCATTATTGGCTCCCATCAACTTCAGCTGGCATTGTGGGGCTTAGCACTTCTGAAGATCAGGTCCAGGGTATCTTAAATTAGATGCCCATAAATTGGCATCCCTAAAATTAGTGGCACCTCTTGAAAATGTTGCCCTTTCATGGACTAGGTGAAAAGCCAGATACAGGACTTCCCATGTCATTTCAACACTCTGGCCAACTCAATCTGAAAGCCAGACAGAATAATTTGGTCTTGTTTCTGTCTTTGAATTTCATCTCTGCACCATTATCTGCCTCCCTGGCAACCTATTCCAGGTTGTACAGCTGTAGAACCATGTGAAGGACGATCTTGGTATAAAATGTGTACAATTTTTAATTAAAGATTTGCTGTGCCTATCAATATGTATTTGTGTAACAAGACAAGGGGCCCTGTAAGCCTAGCATGGAGTCAAAGAAGGAAGGAAAAACCGCTCATTTCCTCCTGTCAGATGCTCTAGTAAAATGGCATTTCAGAGGGAGTAATTTCCAAATGCAAAGCATTTGATCTTCACAGTAAATTCCCTATTGATTAGGGAACTAGGGTGTTGAGGGTGCTGCTGCAACCATTGGCTTGAAGTAGTAATAACAAACACCAAGTACATGATTTCCATGGTTTCCACTGTCAGCACCCCCGCTATAAAAATTGTTCCAGCACCCCTGCTATTGATCCTAATACTTGAACACATCTGCAGCGAAGAGATAAAGATAGAAATGAAAACTCTATTTTGCATTTGCCTTAGTCTATTGTTGAGAGAGTTACATTTTGTATAATGTGAGCAAAATCACAAACTACCTCATTTTTAAATAGTGGGACACGAAAATGCCTGCTACCTACAAACATTCTTGCCGACTTATGAACACTTAGGAAAATGAGGCGGTTTCCTGTGTTTTGTTGTCATTAAAAGAAGTACCATTTTTAGAAGAGGACATTTTTTGGGATTCCTCATATTGCCCGTCAGTTGGAGTCTTGTAACACTATAAAAATTTGTTCAGGATTTTCAGTGGTGGTGCTGTGCATACAGGAAAGGTAAACGTATAGCAGTGCTTAACAATGGCGGAGATACCAAAGTATATGCAGGCTTATAAGGACCATTTTGTTTGATAGTTGGGCCCAACCAGAACTCTGCTTTTGGGCATGTCTGATTTGGATACAAACTTTAGGGTTTGGGTTTCTCTGCTGAGTTTCAAGGCTCCTGCATGCTCTCAAATTTCTTCTGCATGTTTTCAATTTTAAAGTCACTTTGAATATGTTACTGCTTAAAATAATTATTTTTTCTTATTTATTTTTATCATGTGAAAAGTATAAAGAGTCAGGTAAAGGTGGATATTTAAAAAGTGGATGTGTATAAAAACAGGACATGTACAATAGTAGGTGTAGAGTAGTAGTACAGAGCTCTAGTTTGAGTTAAGCTGTATCTTGCTATTTCGCACTAATCTTTGGGATTCCTAGTCTACAATGTAAAATATTAAATAAACGTAGAAAAGCAAGCATAATGCATCTCCAAAACACATTTGGTTCATTTATTTTGATAACTGCAGATTAGTTTTAATTATTTACGGGGACATTTTGAAAGGCACAATGGCAGCTAAGTGTCCAACTCCCTTTGAAAGTCAGTGGAAATTGATATTCAACTAACTCCCTTGTGTGCCTTTGGAAATTGCTAGTTTTGTCCTCCCTCTCAGCTAAGATTTAATAGCAGATTCTGTAATGAACTCCTATTAGCAATATAAGATGAATTATTTTTGCAAAATAATCCCTATTAGCATAGGGTGAAATATAAGGGAGCAATTTCATGAGCAGGGCTCATAGAGCATGAGAGTTGGTAAAGTGCCACTATACTCTAATCATACAGATCCAGGAATAAAAACAAAATAACTTCAGCCATCGTTTCTATCTTTAAGATTATGCTGCCTGAAAATCTTTCTATTTCTCTGCAGTACGTCTTTCAAATCTTTTTGCAGACTTTCATTTTATTAGACCAATATATTTGAATTTCAACAAATGGAGTAACAGCAACCAAACCACATTACTGATCTGAAATTTTGTTTTTGTTAGCTGAATATATTAATCACACATGATATAGTGGCATTCCATTTCACCCAGTTTGCTTAGTAATCTATTGAGCATATGCCCCTATTTCCTTTGTGATTACATGTTTAATTTTACTGATGTTCAATCACTGGCTGATTTTTGTTTAATGCTAGGAATAGGAAAGGCTGCCCTGGCTTGAGTATGCATTTTGTAGAATGGTTACAGTTTTTACATTTAAAGCCTCACAATATTAACAGGATGGCATTTCTTTTCATTTGAATGTGTTTCACAGATGCTAAGAACAGCTATTATAATAAATTCCCATTTTAAACTAATGTATTTAGGAAAAAAAGAAAGGGAGCAGGAACCAAATGCATCACAAAGTTTTTTTCTATTGATATAAGTTGGCACAACTCTACTGAACTCAACAGAACTGCACCAATTTGCAGCAGCAGTAAATTTTGCCTGTTATCTACAAACCTGGAATAATAGGGATCCTGGCCCAAACACGGGAATGCATTTAAGCATGTTGGCATGTTTTCCTGAATCGAAGCTCCTGTCTGTAAATTCTGGTCTAATTTACTGATGTAAACTGACTTGCTTCCAATGGTGTTACTCCAGATTTAAACTAATGTGAGATCAGAATCTGGAACCCTCTTTGACCGACATTTTACTTACTGAAGCACATATGGCCATTCAGTGAAGTTCCATCTGAGAAATACAAATACAGTGTTCTTGCTGTAGGCTCCAGGCATGCAGTTCATGTACCTTCACTGCTGGTGGAATGCACATATATTTTTTTTTGTACTGAAAGTGGCATGCACAATGATCTCTAAAATGCACAACGCACACACCATGTACATGCATGTGGAACTAAAAGGCTGAAATGAACACATAATCACTTATATGATCAAATTCTAGTTTTGCAAAACCACCACTATTTTGCTCATTAAACCTCATTTGTGGCTTCTTATTGTGACAGCTTTGTGTATTCCTCATTAAGGAACATTTTCAATGTTGATGTGCACATAATCCCTTTTGCTGCAGTGCAGGCTGTGGCTAGAAAGATTGTTTAACTTGAGTGATTAAGAAATTCTAGACCAATTCATTGATCCTTTTTAGTAGATGTTTAACTGCAGTATCGTCAAGGTATGGATTTCAGTGCAATTGCCGAAAACAATCTGTGTGATTGCTCTATGAATGTTCCCAGTGAAGAATGGCAGAAGATAACAAATTTTGTTTCCAAAAATTTAGGAAACTCAGAAGGGGTGCGGTGTCCTCTGGATTTGAATCCAGTTCAGGTTTCACTGGCTAATACTCTATATGGCAGCGGTTCTCAAACTTTTTTAGCAACCCGAGGACCCCCATTTTAATTTTAAAAAATTTCTGGACTCCCAAGGCCCCCACTCAGCCCTAGGCCCTGCCCCCACTCCACCCCTTCCCCCAAGGCCTCACCCCTGCCCCTTCTCTTCCTTGCCTCTTTCCTCTCCCTCCCTGCTCCTCCCCCCCTCCCTCCCAGCGCCTCCTGCACGCTGCTGTACAGCTGTTCCCCAGCCTGCAGGAGGCACTGGGAGGGAGGAGGAGTAGTTGATCAGCGGGCCAGCACCGCAGACATGATTCCAGCCCCTCCACCGAGCGCGCCCCATACCCGCTCCTCCCCCTCCTTCCCAGTGCCTCCGTCGTGCCACTGAACAGCTGTTCCCCAGCGTGCAGGAGGAATTGAGGGAGTGGGAGGAGTTGATGAGCGGGCCCCTGGAGTACCCTCGCAGACCCCCAGGGGTCAAACACTGCTCTATGGAAAGTAGCAGACACATATCAAAATGGGTCCTGTTACCAAAGTAAGTAATATTTGTATTTGCTTGTAGCCTATAAAAGGGCACAAATATCCAGATCCAGAAATCTTTGGGGGAAATACAGATGCAGACCCATGTCCCAACTTTCTGTCTGTCCCCAGGCCTGTAAAGGGCTAACGTATGAAATCTGAACTCCAGGGAGTTTAAATATGAATCCTTTGTAGTTCAGGCTGGGTTTTTTCCTTTCTTTCCTTTAGCTCCTCTGTATAAAATTCATGACACTAAGTCGTGTAATTTTCAAACACACCTTTTTTTGCAGTAGCTTGCCTGATCAGAACTCAAGTATCAGAGGGGTAGCCGTGTTAGTCTGGATCTGTAAAAAGCGACAAAGTCCTGTGGCATCTTATAGACTAACAGACGTATTGGAGCATACGCATTCGTGGGTGAATACTCACTTCGTCAGATGCATGTCAGATCAGAACTGTAACTCCTCATATGTTTTAGAAGCTCAGGTTCTTTCTGCCCTCACTGATTAATTTTGTACAGTTAGGGCATGTGTGTCAGGAGTGTGTACCTGGTACCAGAGAGAGAAATAAAGCCCCCTCCCCCTTTTTTAAGCATGTTCAGCCTTATCTTTTAAGGCTTGGGTTGATTTGATTATTTCATAAAGCTCCTGATATTCATACTGTTGTCAAATGCTAGAGCTTCTCACTAGAGTTGTGTGAAACCTCCCTGGATACAGTTCACTAACCCACAGTCCTGTGTGTTCATTTGGAGGTTTTAAGTTTAAGGCTGGTTGCAAAGCAAGGGGACATTCCGACACGCCTCCCATTTCCCAAATAGACCCTGGAGCCCCTCTATCATCTACTCAATGGCCTCCCCCTCTTCCCAACTACCTCTTGGGTTTGTTGAGCCTTCCCTGGGTTTTCTAGGGGCCTGAGCACTATCTAAATGCTCTCCTGCCTTTTCTTTTTTTTGGAGGGGTGAGGCTGCTAGACGAGGTCACTTGTCTCCCTATTCCCTTATCTCAAGGTCCTTCTTGGCAGGGGCTAGGAAACATCCTGACCTCCGTAGTGGGGAAGAGAGCTTTTCCTCTAAGCCGTAAAGAAGGGTATTGCTCCATAAGGCCTAGTGAACATTTAGGCCTCCCTTACACTCACTCAATAGAATTATAAGCCCCCAATTCCATGGTTGCTATGGTGCTACCAGGCCTTGTGGCTTAGTTAAGACCATTACAGTGGGAGAAGACAGCCAGCTTTCTTCTTCCACTGATCTTTGGGAGAACAAGACTTGAAGCCATGGCCTGACCGCAGAAGGCCCATGGGGTGAAGGATCAATGGCTTTCCCTGCTGGCTCCCTGAACATAAAAGATGTGGGAGAGCAGCCAGCTGGTACATCCCAAAGATTCAGGGCAGAGGGCACTGCACCAAATAGAGCAGAGGAAAGGGAAGAAAGCTACAGGGCATTCCCTCCTAGCGGTAAGAATAAATAGGGGTTGGAGGTCTTGAATGATGGGAGTGGGAGAAAAATGGGTTTTAGTGATATCTGTGACAGTCCCAACTCGGTCAATTTCCTTCACTCCCAAGATTGGCAAAACGTGCTGGACCTGGAATTTAGGGTTTAAGTTCTCTACAAAGGTGTCTCTCTCAACAATACACACAACTTGACAGAAATGCCCTTCAGATTGACCAGAGTCAAAACTAACTGATGGGAAGGAAAGAAGCAGCAGCAAACTAAATGTGACAAAATTTCTAAAAAGCTCTGACACTTTGGGATTTACATTCTTTTCTTAATAGAAGTATAGTCTGAGGTGGTGAGCGACTGGGAGACACTTTGAGGGTTGTTGGTTTTTTGCCTCTCTTTTAAACCTCAAATTAATAGGAACAATGTAGGAGGAGAAGGGAAAATGTGAACAAACATCTGCTATAAACCTCTAAATGTTTCAAAGATTGCTCTGTTTTTTTCATTTTGCAATTTATCCCAGATCCATTTTATGCTCAGTAACTGCCAGTTTCCATTATCCTCAGCAAAGTGGCTGTTCAGACTTCCGATAAAGCCTTTGGTGGCATGGTGTTTTTCCTGAAGAAAAAGCCATCTTGCAAAGGATAACATTTGAGAATTTTAAAAAAATAATCAGAGATTATTACTGTTTAGGCCCATGGCAGTCAGAAAAAATATTGCTATTAAGGGCAACTCTTTTTGTAGATGAGTTATTGAGAAAAATACTCTTAAAAGTCCTACACCGACATGCTGTAGGGAACTTAAAACATCAACTTGAGAATTAAGCTTCATCAAGCGTGGGATGTGTTGAAAATGTGTTTGAGCACAGTTTGAAATAGGCTGAATTAAGGAAGAGCAGCATCCTGTTCAGAAGGAATATGGAAGTCATTTAAACATCGTGTGATTGCATCAAGGCAGCATTTCACATCTTTTTCTCCCTCACCCATTTGCAGCTGTCAAGCAGGCAGATTTAGGATTTAGTATCCTGACCAGGAACCTTCAAAATTATGATCTGTAGAAGCAGGATGTGAACTCATTAAGCATGCACACTTCTGTGCTGTTCAATAAATAATATGCATGCAGTTAAAGCATGCTATTCATGTATAAATGTGGTGTTCAGTTTTGTGATTTCCCTAAAACAACTTTGAACATTACATCTAATATCACACAATTCCCGTACATTTTATGCTTTCTATACATACATAAATATTTAATTACTTTAACCATGTTCCATTCAGTGTGATGTTCTCATATTCAGTTTCTTCTGAGTGTCTTCACCCCATCCCCCTACCACCATACACCACTCTCTCCATTATAATAATTGAAAACCGGCTTGTTCATAAATAGTCTCACCTCCAGCTTTTGTATCACCTGAAAGTAAAAATAGATTGTGGCATCATGTGACCGTGCTAATAAAACATTGAAGCCTTTCCAGAAGCATTCAAAAAACATGCTGTGGCATGGTTGGCAGAATTGTGTATGGAATTGAAGAGTGGCCTCTGGATATTTTATTCTCTCTCTGAGCCTCTGATAGACTCTATAGATGAGTTGGTAGACACTCTCTTTAGTTCTGCTTTGATCATTACCAACGTGTAATAGTGGATGTGTAGGTGGCTTTAGAGATGTGGTAAGAAGGTTTATTTTCTCTATCTTCTTAGCTATTCTTAAATGCCTGAATTTAATATACCCATTGAAATAACAAGAGGTTTAATCCTGAAAGTTTTACTCCATGCAGAACTTTCAATGTATTAAAATGGGATGAAGTAGATGTGGGAAGAAAAATAGTGACCGTACACTGGAAAAATCTCTGGCAGTGGCAGAAGCCCCATCCCCTGCGTTCCTTAAATCTAAACTGGAAAAAGAAGATTCTGTGAGGATCTGCGATGGCAGGGGATGAAATGCACAATTGGGTGAAACTTTTGGCTGAAACTTGTTTTGCCAAAAATGCAAATTCAGGCTGAAACATTTGATGAATTCTTGTTGATTTCAGCAAATTTCCAGTTGAATAAATTCACAAAACAGGAGGAGAAGGAGGTGCCCCTCCTCTTATAGATAGGCCAGTGGTTAGAGCACTCAACTGGGATGTCCCTGTCCAAAGAGGGGATTTGAACCTGGATGGCTGGTATCCTAGCCATTGGGCTCTTGGGTATAAGGTTAGCTCTTCCTCCTTGGTTTTTGTATTTAGCCTTTCAATTTCTGCTTTTATTCACTGTTGTTAATAAAGGGTTAACGGCCAAAATGAAAAATTTCAGACCTCTCAGTTTGTGATAAAATTCAATTTCTGGTTGACCCAAAACAAACAAACAAACACACACTTCTCAGAACTGCCAGAGAACTAAAAAATCAGTTATTCACACAGCTCTGAAGAGGATAGGCAAGAAGATAACAGGTCTCTTCTGTCTCTAGCTTTTATAACTTGTCTCCCTTTTACGTTTTTAATCCATTAGTGTGACTGATTAATTAATTCCCTACGCATTAATTCTTAAACATTTATTGAAAAGTTTTTTTTTTTTCAGATTAAAATAATTCCTCTAACAATTGTTCTGAGTAGAGCCTTGTCATTTCGAAGGCAAGGTAAGGGCCAGCTGTATCTACATGATTTAGAATGTTCCCTTCATGTTCTCTCTCTGTCTCTAAATGTGTAGGATCTAAAACTCACTTCAGACTTCTACCAGAAAGTAACAAGGAAAAACTTTGTATAGTTTATTTGGCTGGCATATGGTGGTAAGATTTTAAGCACCGCTTCTTTTTTAGAAAGTCACAACAATTAAAAAGAGAGCACGGCAAATAATTCATACCACTTCATTCCAGTTTTGTTAAAAATTATGTGGGAAATTATTTCTGTGAGTTATTCATACTGCTTAGGTTGTTCACAGAAGTTTGTTGCAAATACTGAGTATTTGCACCTTTTTGATGAGACCCACAGGTCAAAATGGCATATTTCTGTTCTCTGCTTGGATGAGTCTATCTCTTATTTCTGGGGTGAATCTGACAATTGTTCTGCAACATTTGCTTAACATGTAGTTTTGGTGAATTTTCTTTACAGCAAATTAATATAAAGCAAACATACGGGGGCATGAATGCAATAAAAGAGAAATTATTTTTAAAAAAATTATGGATTTTTTTAGTTGTCGTTTTTCTCCCAACTTTGGCTAAAATCTTGTTACAGAACATGAAAAAGTGGCTTCTTTTGCATTAAATATACGGCATCACATTGTATAACTCTACAATAATACGATTATATAATGTAATACTTTGCCTTTATAACTTTCCTTTCATCGAAGTATCTCAAATCACTTTAAAAGTTGGTAAGTATTCCTACTCTACTGGTGGGGACATGGAAGCATACAGCGATTTATTAACTGTTCTGAGGTATTTAGTAGTAGAGTCTGGAAAAAAACCCTGGTCTTTTGGCTCCCAGTCTCCTGCACTATTAGTTAAGTTTAAAGCAACAGTGTTATTAGGGAATTGGTATTTGATGATGATGGAAGAGGGGCCACTCAAAAGGCTTCCAGGAGGAGGAGGAGGGACAGGCCAACACCACATTATCTTGCTGGATACACCATATAAAGAAAAGCAGAATTTTGAGTAGAACATTCCATTACGCTTTAATGTAAATAGTGTTCAGTCATCACAGAAATAATGAATTGCCCTGAAAGAAACACTAGTAGGCCACTAGTAAGCTAACAGCTAAACCCTTTTAGAATAACAATGTTAAGCCCAGATTTTAAGGCTATCTGGGCATCTGCGCTCAGTGTTGCAATGCTTAACTGATTTAAGAGCCTAAATCTCATTTTCAAAAGGGATTTAGGCTCCTAAATCAGGTAGGTGTTGCAATGCTGAGCACAGCAAAACCTAAATAGCTTAAAAAATCTGGGCCTTAGAGTCTTGATAACTCACTTCTTCCCTTTAGTCTATAACCACCCAAGTTTATTGATCATCAGGCTGTGCTTCAAGGTACATCTTGTCTTTCTTGCTCATACGGAGATGGTGTGGAATGCTTGGTGTTTTTCTTTGTTTGGGAGTCAAATGTTTCTGCTCATGTTGTTGCTGGGTTATTTGACTTGCTCATGGGGTAACTGACAGGTCTGTTTGTTTACATATATTTTCAAAAGCTTTTTTGTCAAGGGCAACCATAGCATCAAATGGACTCTCTTATTGTAGAAGACTAAAAGTCTAAATAGAAATGTGTGACCTCTGTTGCTACAAAAGGGTGAAGGGCACATGGATGTGGAGTCAATGCTTAATATGTCTATATATTTTTCACTTTATAATAAAACTAAAAAGTCCCAACCTCTGGGCACCCTTGACAATATACTGAAAAATATACAACATGCCCTTGAATAAACCAAACTGCCCCTGGCAGCAGCAAAAACTTCAATCTTACAGTGAGATCCCAGCCAGAGTTGACTTTCTCTAATGAAATGGTTTGTCACACATGCCTCATACAAAAAGTTCCTGATTAGAAACTGGGCAGAAGCAAGATGGTGAAGGGAGCCACGGAAGGGTTTGGATAGAGGGCACTTTAAAAAATCTGTTTTTATCATGCGTTATTTTTTCAATGTTGTAATGTTTTCATTCAGTCAGTTCTACTCTGTAATGTGTTTTTGGCTTTTCACCTTCACAGCCCAGCATAAATTGCCATTAATATGTACAAAACCTTTGATCCTTAGAAATAGTCCACAAAACCTGTTAACCCAAATACAGTTCAATTACAAATGCTCATCAGCATAATAGTACAGTGTTTGTTTTGTTTTAATGTAGTTTTATTTTAACAAAACCCACATTTCTTTATTGCAGTGAGACTACAAGGAGCATCATAGAAATTTCTCTTGCATCTAGCACAGAAATTGAGTTTACAGGCCGAGGATATAAAATAAAAGAGAGTCTGTTAGACATTGTAACTAGCCAAGGATCCCAAGTTTAACAGAAAGAAATAGTACATAAGAACGGCCTTACTGGGTCAGACCAAAGATCCATCTAGCCCAATATCCTGTCTTCCAACAGTAGCCAATGCCAGGTGCCCCAGAGGAAATGAACAGAACAGGTAATCATCAAGTGATCCATCCCCTGTCGCTCATTCCCAGCTTCTGGGAAACCGAGGTTAGGGACACCATCCCTGTCCATCCTGGCTAATAGCCATTGATGAACCTATCCTCCACGAACTTATCTAGTTCTTTTTTGAACCCTGTTATAGTCTTGAAAAATACTGAAGTATTTGTGTAGTATAAATACTAAGACTTCTAAAATAACCAGTTCTGCATTGATGATACACTGTGAAATTATCCAATCTATTTTTAATCAATAATTTTCAGGACTATTCATTGCTCGGTCTGCAGTACAGGTATGTAAAGGTGAATGGGTTTTTTTTTTTCTTTTTTTTTTTTACGCAGTCATATTCCCTTAAAGCTATGCCGTAACCAAAGAGTTACTTTTGCTTATGAGTACTGTGGAGAAGATTACAAGGACACTATTGTGTAACCCCAGAAGTAATGTTAAATCCATTGAAAAAGAAATGAAAGGTTTGCAGCATTCTTTTCAGGAGATATTGGTGTGCAGAGTATAATGTGCGTGGGTGTCTGTAGATAGATTGTGTGCAGCAAACGGCTCATCAGAAAACAGGCCAAATAAAAAATGTGTGTTGCAGCTCTTCAGCAATCTGCTGAGATGGCACACAACTCAGGTCCCAGAACTGCCTCCCAACAGAAATGTGACCTGTTAAAATCTCAGGTGAGTATTAGTGATTGTTTCCTGTTAGCCATGGGGACGGAGGGAATATCAGCTTTGTCCAGTTAGGATAGAGCAAAGTTATGCTGATGTTTTCTCACGTTGAAAGCTCCTTGTCTTCTCTTTAACATAAATCTGGAATCTTTTGGAACTTGATCCTTCCCTCTGAAACACGGATGTGCATTGTTGTGCATCTAAATCAGCTGCATCACAGCTGATACTCCAAACAATGCAGTGATAGCACCTGCCTGCTATCAGAGGTCAGGACTGAGAATTTGGACCTGACATTTTACAGATGATTAACTGGGGGTGGGGGGCAAAGAAGCAGGGTCTAGCTGTTAAATAAAGGATAGAGAGCCAGAACTCCTGGGTCCCATCCCTTCTGTTTTTTCTGTTTAGCTCTGGTGTATTGGCAAGTCACTTAGTATCGCCTTTGCCTCAGTTTCCCAAGCTATAAAGTGATTTCACAGAGATGTTGTGTCTTTAACATTTTGAGACCTTCACAGGAAAGGTGCTACATTGCTATTAGGTATTGTCTCAAGTGGTTAATTAGTCAACAGGGAAGAACAATAAAGTCAGTCTTGACCAGGAACTATTTAAAGGAGAAAGATCCTGTTCTATACTACTACTGTTCTGGGCACCTTTCTAAATAATAACACAAAACCTTTGAAAAAGGCATTTGATCTCTTTTATGCCAGCAATGAATTAAATTGACAAACTTTATCCAAGTCCAACTTATTTTCATAACGATTGGGTCACTTCTTTCTCTTGCAGAAAACAGGCAGGGGAAATCCCTTGGTTGCTGTGTGTACATACTGTAAGACTTTATATTTTAAAAAAAAAAATCTAATCTGCATTAAAAGCAGGTATTGAGCATTTGATATAATTACATTATTGAAGTCGATGAATAAAAGATGGGAAACAATTTTTATATTTAAATGTTCTTTATTGCATTAAAACATGAAATTAATTGCAGCACCTCTATTGTTCACATAGACTGCTGCTCTTCTTAATTTTCTGTTAAATCTTATAGTAAGGAGAAAAAAAAATCAGATAGTCATTGGTTCCCCATTCCAGCTTACATCTGCTTCCTCTATGGACCTTTAAAAACAGATGGTCTTCAGTCAAAATATAGCAAAGGACAAGTATAAATCTTAAATGTGTAATTCAAATGTTTTTGATTACATTAAGATCCAAGGCTTTCATAGATTTTAGTCAAGTGATTCTAATTCAGCTCCTCTGAAAACAAGAAGGCTACCCCCTAATGCCAGCCCTCACTTGCGACCCCGTGACCCCCAATTGAGAAACACTGATAAAGATGAGTTGACATACACCCTGGAAGACCTTTGCATACCCCCAGGTGTACATGTATCCCTGGTTGAGAACCACTAGTTTAGGGGGTAGGGAAGCATTTTAATCCTAGAAAGCAGAACAGATACTGACCAGGGTGGATAAAAACCAATGATTTAAAAATAAATCCACTTAAAACCACTAAAATTAAATACAAAAATATGTAGTACATGTTTGGCAAGTGTTTAAAGAAAGTCAAACCTCTGAATTGGTGGAAGTTACTGGCTAAGTACCTGGAACCAGAGTTTGTTGAAGTGTTAAATCAGCTTTTGACAGCAGTAACCTCTTCAGCAGGTGCAGAGAGGTTTATTCTACATTTTATTCTACAGTTCTCTGAAAACATCCACTCAATGTGCAGCAGCAATCAAAAAAGCTAACTGAATGTTGGGAATCATTAAGAAAGGGATAGATAATAAGACAGAAAATATCATATTGCCCCCCCCCCCCTCTCTCTCTCTCTCTCTCTTATTTTATCTCCATGGTACGCCCACATCTTGAATACTGTGTGCAGATGTGGTCACCCCATCTCAAAAAAGATATACTGGAATTGGAAAAGGTTCAGAAAAGGGCAACAAAAATGATTAGGGGTATGGAATGGCTACCATATGAGGAGAGATTAATAAGACTGGGACTTTTTAGCTTGGAAAAGAGATGACTAAGGGGGGTATATGATAGAGGTCTATAAAATCATGACTGGTGTGGAGTAAGTAAATAAGGAAGTGTTATTTACTCCTTCTCGTAACACAAGAACTAGGGGTCACCAAATGAAATTAATAGGCAGCAGGTTTAAAACAAACAAAAAAGGAAGTATTTTTTCACACAACGCACAGTCAACCTGTGGAACTCTTTTCCAGAGGATGTTGTGAAGGCCAAGACTATAAAAAGAACTAGATGAATTCATGGAAGATAGGTCCATCAATGGCTATTAGCCAGGATGAGCAGGGATGGTGTCCTGAGCCAGAAGCTGGGAGTGGGCAACAGGGAATGGATCACATGATGATTACCTGTTCATTCCCTCTGGGGCACCTGGCATTGGCCACTGTCGGAAGACAGGATACTGGGCTAGATGGACCTTTGGTCTGACCCAGTATGGCTGTTCTTATGTTCAGTTTACTTAACGATCTCAATTCAAAACTTGTTCATTCAAAGTTAAGAAACAAATTGGAAATTGAAAAAGCAGGAAACCTTGTTTTCCTCTCCAATCTATGAATTAAAAACTAGGTGTGAGAAGACGAGCTACTTGTTTCTGGTCACCATGTGCTTCAAGGTTTTAGAATGATCAGCTCAATTCACTAACTACAGATAACACTTCCTTTTGTTTAATGAATCAGTTAGTTTTGAGTGTGAAACGTGTGTTTATTTGTATATAGAGAATATATTTTAAAAGAGGGCACATTTAAGGTGTAATTTTAGCTACAAATTCAATTAAAATGCACAAAAACAGAATTGTTTTGTATTTCCATCTGAATGGAGCTTGACCCGAATCATCTAGTAAACAAGAAATGTGCCATTCACCTTTTCTAAAATAATAAATTTAAAAAATCAGAATCTGAATAAATGTAAGTTAAGCCATAAAATTGTTTAAGTAAATGTGTATAGTTTTAGTGAATCCTCCTGGATAGCAAAAAGAAGAACCAAATTTAGTGTAAAGACTACATTTTATTGCAAAGTAACATGTTTTAATGATTCCCAACTACTGAGAATCAACCTTTCTTTATTAATATAACTAAAGTACAAATGCAAAACATGATTAAAATTGATGATGTAAATCAGTCCACCCTGATACCAAGGTACTGTGGTCTGAACCTGCCAGCTGCGGAGTGTTGAATCACTATCTGCTAAAATTCAATCCGGGGATGGACCGAAAGTGGTGAGGTACCAGCAGGTTGTATGTAATTCCCAGACTAACAAATGGCACTTCTGCCTAATCAGAGTTCATAGATAAGAGAACACAAAATAGTCAGTCTTATTTCCACTCCCAAATGCAGACACAATCCATTCACAAAACCCTCATGATGCACTACATACCTTGTGGCACTAGTGCAAGTGACACCTTGTTTTGAAAAGAGTAACCTCTAGAGGAAAATACCCCAGAGTGGAATGGTTAATTCTGTTCCACTTTTCATTTGGAAAGAGTTGCTTAAGATTTAGTTGTAGCACCACATGTTCCCCTTCCCCCACCCCGTGGTTAGCAACGGATATCCTAGAAGCTTCCTCCCCCTCCCCCCGCAAATGGATATGCAGTCTTGGTTGATCCAGCACGACTGTAAGTTTTAAAGGGGTGGCTTGGTGTCCTGCTTATTAAATCTGCAGCCTCTCAGCTCACACCTCCAGTGGAGATGCTAATTGGTACTAATTTTGAGGTTTTGTGATGTGGATCGTTGGCCATTGGGAATTGGACTAAGACAACCTACTTGCTTCATGTAGACTACCATAAAGCTGATGTATGGTAACAGCTCTTTGTTTTGAAACATTGACCTAGTTCCTTTAGCTATCCCCTCTCACCCTCCAAATCCAGGTTTGTTATAAGTTGTGTTATCCTAGTTTATGCCCTATAGAAAATGATTGTTTAGACATTTCATTGTCTCCTACTTCTTCTGCCTTTTTGTTCTGTCATGCACATCCTAACCATTGATTTGAATTAATTTAATACTTATAACAGACGTTCGCCTCTGTAATAAACGAGCTTTATATGTGGAGGAACATAAACATTTCAGTGTAATTTTTAAAATCTTAGAGACAAAATAATTTAGATGTGAACATGTGTTATCTGACAATTGTTTAATATTCTTTGTGTGCCATATAAAAAACCACAGAATATGAACACTTTCAATATTCCTCTGTAAATGCTATATAAATTAAAAAGAAAAAAGATGAGTTCATAATGCATGTAGATATTTTACTGCAAATGGAACTCTCTAGATAGCATATCTTAAATATTTTAATGTAAAGTTAGGGTTGACAATTTATACAAAAATCATAGTGAGAGGCCCACACCAAATTAACTCTTCCATGCATATATGCCTTATAATAGGTATTTTATCATATAGTCATGTTATGTGTATGTAATGGCACAGCATGCTCATTCGGTAAGATTGAATGCATTACTCAGCTACATGCATTCACACAGGGGCGTGCACAAGGGGAGCCAAGCAGGGTCTATGGCGGGGGCACAGAGATCTTCCAGCCCCGAGGCCATGGGTGGGGCACAGAACATGCCCCTCCAAAAGCAGTCAAATTTAAATTCCTATGCACGTCCCTGCAGTCACATTTACGAAAGTTCTTGGTGTTAAAACTTGTTTTGTGAAGGCATCTCTCCCACTTCCTACAGCACCACTTAAGCCCTTGTTGTCTTGGTGTGAGGGAGGCTTTGTTGAGATGCTTCTGTGGCTGTTTTGCTACAGTCAAAAGGTGATGAACTTTTCCAATGGCGCTGATATGAAGCACCAAAGGATAAGCAATTTGGGTGCATGAAACTGTGCTGGGTATCTGTGGGCATCACTACTTGTCAACACTTAGAAAAGAGCTGCTTCAGCAGTTAAGGGCTCAGATCCTATCCCCAAAATGGAGTGGGAGGAGTTACTTGGACTGGATTAGACCTTCCAAATTTCTGGCTCAGTTTGATGAGTGGACAAAAGTTTTTTTTTTTTTTACCTCCATTCTTATTTTCTGAGTGAACCAATGTCCCTAACTGCAATGCATTCATGCAATGTAAGGAGTTAGGATATATTCAGTGAAGATATTAACCTTATCCTGATTTCTTAGCACTTAAATAGTTTACCTTCACTTTGTACCAATGAAGGCTTTTGTGCTTTTTGTTTTGAAAAGGAAAGCAGACAGATGGGGCCAGAAGGAGGGTAGAAAATGCATAACCCCAAGCTGGCTCATTACCACTGACAAGTTCCTGACTCATCTCTCCCCTGAAGGTGCCAAACCATTCTAAATCTGAAAAGTGAATGATGAAAAATAAACTGACTGTGATAAATTTAATAAAGAGATGGGGGTAGAAGTGTAAGCAAAACTGCATAATGTGTGCTGTGGGAAACTGAATAGCTGCTGAAGTCTGGGGTATAAAAGATTAATGTATTTCTCATTATTACTTTTTCCTTTGTAGTCTCCCACATGGTACCGACATGGCTCAATTTTGCATAGGTTGTGAGACCCGATAAGATCTGGCACAATCTGTGGTGCTGTGGCTTCAGAAAAGTGATCTTGTTCTAGTTTTTGTTGGGGGAGCAACTGAATTAATAGATTCTAAGGCCAGAAGAGACTTCTGTGGTCATCTTGTCTGACCTTCTGCATGGGGTTTCCCTGAATAAATTCTGCGTCAAGTCTAAAAGTTGTGTTTGAGCCAGAACAGTTTTTAGAAAAACATCCGTTCTTGATTTTAAAATGTCCAGTGATGGAAGTCCACCACAACATTTAGTAAGGTGTTCCATTGCTTAATTACCCTCACTGTTGAATGTATGTGTGAAAACTATAAGGAGTACAAATTCCTTGTGATGAAGCTAAACATAATGGTTTAATGATTAAGTTTACTGTCTAGACAGTGATTTTATTGTTGCCTAATATTAAATATATAATGCTGCAAAAAACAGAAAAGACAAATTATGCCATGAGCCTGTTGCCCTATAGATGGTTTTTAAGGTTCTGCAAGTCAAATATTTATTTTTAAAATCACTTTTTGCACATTTGGGTACATCTTAAAGCAATTAACCTCCTGCAGGTGAGCCCTCTGGACCTCACAAGAGCTTTCTCTCATTCTAAAAATATATCCGGAGACCCAATGAATTGCGACCTCAGTGCTACTTGATGTGTGTCCAGGGCAAAAGCTGGGTTAATTGATCTTAGGTGGCTTGTTAATGGTTCCTGAGGTTTCTCATGATGGAAAATGTCTGCAGCTAGTTTTTACAGGAAACGGCACATAATGGAATAACTGACCAACAAATGAGATTTAAATTTAAGTTTGGGGGCCAAAAAGTCCTATTCAGATGTTTGCAGATTTTACTGAAAGCTTTAGAGAATTATCTCTACCCATGTAGTATGATTTGAATAAGGGCATTTTTAAAGCAATAACTCTTCAATACAATTTTCAAATTTATTTGCTTTTGAAGTTCCTTATAAAAAAGGAACATCAAAACAACTCTCTTTTCTGTTATTGATTATATTAAACAATAGTTATGTAGATGCTACAAGAGAGACATGGTCTAGTCAACTGCTCAGAGCACTGGGAATTCTGATTCTAAATCTTTATATTCTGGGTTCTAATTTTGGAACTGACACTAATTTGTTGCGTGACTTTAGGTTAGTCACTTCACCTATGCCATTTTCCCCAATCTGTAAAATAGGCTAGTAATTATTGAATTCTTAAAGGTGTTGAGGATTAATCAGTCCATGTGTGTATGTGTATTGAAAATGTGAATTCTGTCTGAGCACAAAGCATTGCCATTGATTGCAGAGGTGGCTGTAGAGAGAGACTGAATAGGCAGCTACCTCATCCATCATGTCCCAGGAAGATACCATGATTTTGGGAAGAGTTTGACTGTAGGAAAACATCCTATAGTCAGAAGGAACACCCCTGTGCATTGGGATTCTGTCCACAAAGTATGGGTTGCAAGAGGAGATTGGCTATCAGAAAGCAAAGTTCCTCACCCGAGTGGAGAGGCTGTGCAAGAAAAGGAAGAAAATAGGCACACCAGTGGAAGGGGCAGGGAAGAGAGGAGAGATTTTTCTTAACAAGTTATCTGAGGGACGTTACCAGAAGTGTTCTAAAACACCAGTAAGTTATGGCTAGTCCTGGAGAATGAGTGATCCTTACTATCCGTTACATAGATACACATATTGCCCCAGTGCTCTGCTGCACTGGCTGGCTCCCCATTGAATACAGAGTCCAGGTCAAGGTCCTAGTTTTCATCTGTAACACTCTCCATAGTACTAGTCTAAGCCATCTAAGAGACTACTTCTCTGAGCCCACTGTTTCCTTGGACAGCTAAATACCTCAGGAACTATCCATTTGTGAGAGATTGGGGACACAACTTTATTGGTAGCTTGTCCTTCAGAAGCAGGTTAGAATGGCCATGGATCTCTCCGCTTTCCAAACAAAGTGTAAAACAGCCTGCTTTAGCGTTCCCACAATGATCAATATAAACAATTAAAAAAAAGTGGGGGGGGAGGATGGGGCAGAGCATGGGAAATGGGGAGGAAAAGAAGGAAATTCCTACCTCCAGAGAAGGAGGAAGGAAACTGGAGCACATGAGCAGCTTTATGCTTTGCCAAAATTAATCTTTACTAAAGACGAGTACTGTACAGTGTCCGCATGCACATAAAGTATATCACATCAGAAATGGACTCCCTCATAAAACTGCAGTAAACTTTTAGAAAATCAGTGTACCTTTCTGAATGCTCCTTATTTTCTGTTTGTCTAAAATGTAGCACAAGCCACTTCTATAACATGACCAGATTTTTAGCTCTTTATTAGGTATTGGGAAAGAACAAATGTCTCTCAACCTTAATTTTCTTGGGATTTGCTGTATCTATTAGCCAGAGCAACGTTTACTGTAACCGTTTGCAAGAATAAATGTTGCTTTTGCTACTTAATCTCTAAAAATTCACCAACACATGAAAAATCTCAGTCTGAATATCAAGTCTACAGCCTATTTGATGACAGTATAAACTAATCAGGCAGTGGGATGTGTGAATTTCACAGGTAAGACTTGCTTTTAAAAAACATCACATTTAGTATTTTTGAAAGGTGCCAAATTGAGAGGCTTGGAGATCACATTCCTTCCACCGGTAGAGCAATTATAAGCTTCCTCTCACTGTCCCACTAATGTGCCTGTATCCTGCATGGACCGCCTGTAGAAATAAGGGAGTTAATTCAGTTCCTTCCAGTCTTTGACCTCTCAGGTGAGACTGTGAGCCAAGGTGCGACTTATGATCCTTTTTGTGATAAGGACACTTGTTCAATAGTTACAAGATTGAAACCAATAATGCATTTCATGCAGGGACATCTTTCAACTGATTTTTTTTTCTTCTTCCTTTCCCTTTCCGTCTCCATCCCCCACCTTCCTCTCCTCCCCTTCCCCCCAAAATATGACTTAGGCTTTACTTTGCCATCAGATCTGTACTGCTGAATCTGATATCTGGAATAACCTATGCATTAGCGAGCAGCCAGCAACTTCACTGCTAAACTGCCAAGTTTTTTTCCATCCTTCAAGGAGCACAGAATTCCAGATCTGCATGTTTTCCACATTTAGACTTCCACATAGATTACTAAGACTGAAAGATCAGCATGGAGTGACAAAATAAGGTAAAGTTATCAAAGCACACCAGCTTTTCTTGTGCTATTGTTTGAAACTGGTGGACTTGGAAGAGTCCCATAATGCATGTATTATGTGACTCTTGCTAATATCATATGCTCTGTCTTCTTCAGTTCTGTAGCCGACATGAGGCCATCTGTTTTAGATTTTTTAAATATTTTTCTATCCATTACAAAAATACAAAAGCTTTAATTTCAACTAGCTTTAATTAAACATATGCTTCAATCAAGTTGTGTGATGTGGCCCAGTGGTTGCCTGAGAGATCTAGTCAAGTAGAATTATCAATTGAAGAGAGTAGTTTTATGATGTCTTTTCAAATTCACTAATGAAAATTGTAGGATTCCCATTCTAAGGTGAAAAAGGAAGAGGTAAGGAAACCAGCAACGTTCACTTAACTTTATTATGCATCTGCCAGCTGTAGCCCTGACTTTCCCAATCTTCCTAAATTTTCCTCATTTTAAATTACAGTATATCCTAGCAATGTATCGTGTTACTTAAGAGAGAAGGTGGTGAGAGTAAATTTGGTAAAACCAGTATATAATATCCTCTACTAGCAACTTGGTAAACACAGGTCAAATTTCAAAAAGGTCTAAGGCCCTTCTTCAGATATGATTTAGGAGCCTGACGCTCATTGAAAGTCGGTGGGACTTTGGACTCTAAGTCAGAAAACTTTGACCCTGGTTCAACTTAATGTAAACAAATGCCTTTACTTAGATCATACAAACTGTGTTGCTACATATGAGCAAGTTTTTATCAGTATTTACTGATTTCCTGCCTCCTCTCTAATTCTAGGTTTTGTGGTAGATTCTAATAATCAAAGTGCAGTACTACCCCGTAGCTTTATGAAAATCTGAGGTGTGTGTGGTGGGTGTTTTTTTGTTTGTTTGTTTTTGTTTTTTTAACTCTCTTGTTTTCTTAATTTCTTTAGGTACACAATAATTAAAAATTCCCCAACCTGCTACTTGTTTCTCACTGCTATCTTCATGTCCTCTGTCTGCTCCTGACTCGGCACCCATATCTTTCATACTTCCCCTTGAACAGTTTCCCTCTCCCAGTGTACCAGGTTCCTTCCCTCTATTTTTCAAATTCCTCCTGAAAATCCATTTCTTCCCCAAAGCCTGCTAAGGTTAGAATTTGACAGCCCATTGCCATCCCATTTCAAAACAAGAATGATAATTTAACCTGAACAACCTCAGTCTCCCCTTTGATTCTGAAAGTGTAAGCTCTAGCTACGGCACTGGTTCAGTACTTACTCAAAAGGAAGAGTGCCTGGAGAGAGATGGTGAGCGTATGTAGCTCTCATTTAATTCAGTCAGAGGGCTCATCAACTTTCAGGATCAGGCCTTCAGTCACCAGCACCACTTCCTGCTGCACCTGAGGCCTTATTACCCCCAGCTCCTGTGGGATATGAAGAACTCCCATTACCCACAAGTAGTAATGCTCATTAGTTGTATCCTGCAATGGGACAAAAGGACCCCTAGGCTCTCATTTAAGGAGTCTCATTTAAGTTTTGCCATGCACTGACCCTGCTTAGCTCATGAAATTTGAAAGGTTACGACCTTAAGTGAAAATTGCATGTCTGTCTCTTCTCCATCTTTGTTGCCGAAAGACAAATTTGGGACATTATGTGATAGCACTGCTTAGTGATTCATATTCAGACAGGCTTGGCTTCCTTTGAGAATTGCAGTTTTATTCTCACACTTACCAGTAGATTAATAATGAAATTCCACTTGCTTCATTACCAAACGTAGCCTTCCTTCTCTAGCCATATGCACAGCTGAGTCACATCTGAAGTATTAATCATATTCATTACTACTTGAAACTAAGAATTAAAAGTCATGAATATGCCAACAAGCTGCATAGTCATGTTGGTCCAATTCTCATCTTAGCAAGTGGGCATTGGTGCCATAGTTATTACTGAAGATAATTTTTTCAAACTAAAGAGCCTGCTAACTTTCTGGCTTCTTAAGGAAAAGGTGTTCAGTGATCAGCTTCCTTGACTAAAGAGACTCCACAGGTGAAAAGTGGGCAAGCAACAAACACCCCAGATCTCTCCAGGCAATGCGACTTCCTGTATCCCAAACCAAATCTGAATACTTGATTGGCCAGCATTGCTTCATTCTTGTATTGCATGAACCTTCACAGATGCTGTACGCATTCAAGCTACACATTCAAACGTTTTCAACTCTCATCTTGCCAGCATTTTATAAAACTGTTGATCAAAATTAAGAGATCCCTACAGGGGAGAAAGATGGCAGAAGTGTGTAAAGCTCAACTTGTTGATCGCTGTTAGGCCATGTAGTTATATTTGCTGCAGTCCTTCCACTAGATGGTAATCAATAACATGATGTAATAAAACTTTTTAAGGGTCCCCCCCCATTGGTGTAACATTTTAAAGGTGTTTGCAGGAGTGAGTCTGATGGTAACAAGTAGACGACTGTGGCTGTTCAGATCCCATGGTGTTGGGCATGGAATGAATAGATGAATAGAATAGGAATAGTGGTCAACAGGAATAACCCACATTGAAAAATAAATTACCACGGTATGACTTGTTTTGGAAATTTTCCCCTTTAGATTCCCTGTTGGGAGGTGCCTTGTAGAATTCTACTGCAGTAAGTTACAGTAACCCTGAAAGATTTACACTTTTTTGGCTATAATTTTTTGTTGGTAGCTAGTCCCAATCTTGCAAGGTGCTTTATAGCCTCAATTCCCGCTGAAATGAGAATGGTAAATGTCAGATAAAATTTCAGTTGATGTCACTGAGCATGTTGGACCTTCCTTCCCTCTGCCTTCTGCCCCCTCTCCCCATGCTTTAGCCCTGAGGATGGATGTTTCAAATATATGACTGCAGTGTGAGTTTTGTTCTCGTGCTTTTTCTTTTGTCAAAGAACAATGGTCCAGTTTATCCTTTAATAGTTGTTACATTTTTATAGACTGCCTTTATATATAAGAATCAATAGATAAATTGTAAGAACTGTGCCTTTTTGTTAAATGTTTAATATAGAATCATAGAATATCAGGGTCGGAAGGGACCTTAGGAGGTCATCTAGTCCAACCTCCTGCTCCAAGCAGGACTAATCCCCACACAGATTTTTGCCCCAGATCCCTAAATGGCCTCCTTAAGGTTTGAACTCACAACCTTGGGTTTAGTAGGCCAATGCTCTAACCACTGAGCTATCCCTCCCCCCATTTATTTAAAGCTGACTGAGAGGGGTAAAATTCAAGAGTCCTCCTCTGAACACCCATTACTTGATTTACAGCTGGTATAGGTAGTGCTCCCAGTATTGAATAATTCAGGTGATGGAATCAGTAAATCAGGTAGAAACGCTCAGGTTAGTCAAACCATAATACTTAATGTCATATCTTCTAGGTGTTTGTCCTCACAACTCATGTGAAAAAATCCTTGTTGCTTGATTAGAGAAAATCTAGAAGTCTTGACACATACCCAAACAAATTTCACAAGTATGAGTGCTCTGGTGGGTATATGGAGGAAGCCTATATAGGTGATGAATTGTTGCACTTACTGGGACAGGGAGTTTGAATATATTCCTGGAAATAATATAAAATAAGTCTAAATGTGGTAAGAAAAGGAAACTTTGAGAAAGAAGGGAAAATTGAACAGCCAGTCAAGTCAAATGAGACATTTTTTTTAAAGTAGCTCCTCAAGGGGATAACCAAGGTAATTATTGACAGAGAAGATAGACACTGGCAAAAAGAAATGTAATGAATTATTTATTTCAGTCTTCACAGAGGAAGGTAGACAGCAAATGCCAGACATATTTTCTTCCTTGACTAGGAAATATATCAGAGGAAACCAGGCTCATACCAAAACAAATGGAAAAATATTTGCAAAATCTGAAGCCTGATAAAATCATACTGAAATTCAAATCCGAGACATCTCTGAATTCTTACAAGTGGCAAAACAAATTGGCAGATACTGGGGTTACCATTAAAAAGCCCACACTTGCCAACAGTTATCCCACTATGGCAGCTGAGACACTAACATTTTTAATTATACTTAGAATATAAAATAACTGTGACAACAGTGGTGGCAACTGTATGTTGTTGATGGACACTGTAGATCTTTTAATGAGCAGGATATCCTTGAAATCTGAAAATGTACTGAATGATGCTAAGGCAGGTTGACTTAAAAAGCAATTTACCCATAGGGAATATCCAGGAACTACAAACTGATCAGTTTGGCTTCAGCAATGATGAAAGAAACTGGGAGAACTCATTAGGTGCAGAACAGAGGAATCCATTGCATGTAGTGATGTAATACAGTTGTGTTGAACTGTAGTTTCCATAACACAATATCTGTTGCCGGTGAACCACAGGAAAGGCAAATAGTTTAGTAAGACAGAGAACATGCCTCCACAATTACATAACACTTCTTGAGAGTGTAACACAAGAGCTGATGTGGGGGTGGGGAAGGGAGACAATGAACATAGTGCACCTAAACTTATGAAAGCTGCAGCATTACACAAGGTCAGTAAGACGGACTGGAATAAAGAGTGAGCTGCTTGATTGGAGAAAACTACAGTCAGCTGGATGTATAAGGTAGTGACTACGTGCAACTGGAAGCAGACTGAGCTAGTCAATAGCTAATCTAGTGCTACGAATGTTAGGATGAATTTTTGGTTTGTTGGAGTCCTTTAGAAGAAACACCATGAAAAAAGGTAAAGAAATTTGCTGATTGTTTCTAAATGGTGCAGAAGGGAGGGTGAGCGTAGTAGTAACCACAGTGATAGTACTTGGCACTTCTGTAGGACCTTTTCCCCCCCCCCATGGACTCCTAACTCCTTGTTAACATTGATTAAAGCTTCACAAGTTCAGCACTCTGTGAACTAGGTAAGCATTAGTAACTCCAGTTTGGGGAAACAGGCACAGGTTAAACCCACGACAGAGCTGGAAATAGAGCCCAGGTCTCCTGACATTCTGTTTTCTAATCACTAACCTCAGGGGGTGGCGAAGTCGTTATTTAAGCATTTCAGTGTTGTATAAAGTAATAGGGTTCAGGACTCTTCAGAACAAGTGTGTGTGTGGGGGGGGGGGTGAATACTCTTCATGTGGTACTAATACACTGAGCTGTGAGAGAATCCAGGAGATAAGAGGTTAAAACTAGTTTGATGGCTTTGGTGTATGTTTTAACCAGAAATAATTTAAAATATGGAAGTAAATCCAATCACATAGCTTAGATAAGTAATATTGGTATTTGCATATTTCAGCCTCCCTCCCCCATCCCATTCTGGCACCTGTGTAATGATTTTTTTATGAAAATGGTGGATTTTTTGGTTGGAGGGTGGTGATGGGGGAAAAGATTAATTTGATAGCAATTATATGTTATATATAGTATGTACTTAAGCCCTGGTCACGCAAAGAGATCTGCTTACAAGACTGGGGCCATGCACAGTATTTGTCAAATGATAAATTCAGGTTGCATGTATGTCTATGTAAATACACACACTCATGCACACAGTATCTTCCAAGTGCATCGCTCGGGTAGAATTTTGAAGACTGCTCAAAAACTTCTGCCCATGCAGTCAAGCCCTGATCTGTGGTTTTAGATGAATTCTTGGCTGTTGGTCCATATTTCTTGTCTAGGTGCACTAGAAAATGTAACTGAGATCACACATTCATTCCAGTGTTTTTTAATCATCTTTCTTCCTCTTGCCCTCATTGTGTAACATCTGCAATTAGACTTGTAAATGAGTTCAGTTATAAATTAATGACTGTATCAAGTTGCCATGTTCGCTGTTGAGATCCTCATCGTATTTTTTCAGCTAATAAGCCTATTGAAGAGGTCTGGTTACATGATTTGATCCAAGGATTGGTATAGATCCATAATATGCCATGTCTTTGAAAACTACTGAATGAGTACATCCTTGTGCTATTTAAATTAAATTATAAAACATAAAGAGAAACTCTAAAGAGAAAAATTGAGGCCTGCAGTAACTTAATTACTGAGACCCTGGCTTTCCACCCTTAGACTCTGAATTAGGACAACCAGCCGGGCTGTCTTCCTTGCTACAGTATTTGAAAGTCTGCTTCCAAAATGAATAGGACATGTCCACTTTTTTCAGTCATCGTGTTTATTAATCTAGAGCCTAAATTTACACTGGGTGTAGAATAAGTCATGATGCGGTCCTTTTCTGTGCTGACCTATAAAATGCAGCTTTATTAGACTGCAGTTAAGGTTATTTCCTAGATGCTCAACAGGGTGTTCGTCTGTGATTTTTGTTTCATTTTTACCATTATCTTTCTTTAAATATGATATAACTCTTGATTGAGTGGAGTCTTGATTGAGTCTTTCTTTTTGGTTTAGCAAACTAAATATTTTTCAGCAAAGCAAGCTAAAAACAAACCTAAAGGCTTGTGGTTTACAATAACAATAATAGGTGGTTCTTCAAATGATTTGCACATGTCCATTCCACTGAGGCCTCAGTTCCAGAAGGGGTCTGTTAGAAAGAACTCTTTCGTTACACATATTTGGGGATTGGGGCCATACCAGTGGCCCTCTTGGACCCTGTGGGGCTTCCCCCTCAATCAAAAGTGTCCCCCCCCCAGCCAACTCAGCTGGCTTCATCTACTGGCCATCAGGAGCATCGATGCCACAAACACCGTAGTATAAGTACAAAGCCCAGCACCAAGCAGAGTCGGGATCCATCTCATGAACAGCCGCAAGAGAAGCAGAAACTAGTCCAGCCCCCAGTGCTGTTTGCATCCTTTTACCCGGATCACACAGTTGTGGTGGAGCCTATTTCTCTACCTCTGATGATTTTAAGACTCATCAGGAGTTGAGGAGAATGGCTGTAGCCCTAGACCTCCATCTGGAGGTGTCTGGGGAAAATCCATTCTGACATTTGTGGCTCCAGCTAGAATAGCTTCGTTTTAATTGGGAGAGCGATCTTAGAGCCTACCAAGGTCCTCTAGCAGACCCCAGCTTCCCTGCTTCTGACTGCATGAAGGGTGGAGAGATTATACTATGTCCCCTCCCAGGGGTTTGAACACCTATATAACCATCCTCCTCCAGGCTCTCTTGTAGTGGCAGCAGCCGATGAAAAGGAACATTAGAGGCACCAGGGATCAATCCCCAAAAATAACAGGACAAGAAGCTGGACTTCTCTGGGAACAAGCTTTATTCCACAGGTGGGTTACGGGTTCATATTGCAAACCTGCAAGCTTTGATGGGGAGCTACAATTTCACCTTGTGGGATACAGTTTTGAAGGTCAAACACAAACTCCCAGATGAGGTGAAACAGAAGTTCCAGTATTTTGTAGAGGAGGTTGCCAGAATGGGTCTCGATGCAGTGGATTCTGCTATCACTGTGAGGCGCTCATCCTAGTTACATTCTTTTGGCCTCCCTCCAAAGGTGCAACAGACTGTCCAGGACTTACCCCTTGAAGGGCCATCACTCTTCTCAGAAAAGACAGACGAGATTCTGCATGGTATCAAAGACTCTAGAGCAACCATGAAATCTCTTGGCATTTACACCGTAGCAGTAAAGCAGAAGGTGTTCTGTACTTATCAGTCCCAGCTCTTTCAGGGGGTTTGCTCCTCAACCCCAAGACCTGCCAAGGAGAAAAAGCAGAAGTTACAAATGAAAACCACTACTATCCTCTGCTTCCACAGCTGGCAGTTCATCAAGGAAGGCAGCATCTTCCAAGAACTCATTTTGATGGACAGGTGGAGAGCAGTCTAACAGTTCCAAGAGTTGTTCTTTTCCAGTTTTTGAAAACTGCCTGTCCCACTTCCATTGTGCTTGGGCCCAGGTCACAACAGATCAGTGAGTTCTAAGCACAGTGGAAATGGGATATGCACTCCATTTTTTTTATCCCTCCCCTCCCATCCCCCTTCCCTGTCCCTGTTCTGGGATCTTTCT
The DNA here is from genome assembly GCF_002925995.2 of Terrapene triunguis. Classification (NCBI taxonomy): domain Eukaryota; kingdom Metazoa; phylum Chordata; order Testudines; family Emydidae; genus Terrapene; species Terrapene triunguis. The sequence continues at coordinate 37,264,061 of NW_020664562.1, read as the reverse complement.
CATGAGACAATATTACTCATCTCAATATTACAAGAGATACAACACAGCTCCTACAAGAAGAAGGGAGAGGAGGTCCTTTCTTTGTTACTGATCCTGTAGGCAAAAGGGGGTCTCAGGCATATTTTAGATCTGAGGTAGTTAAACAAGTTCTTTTTTAAAAACAATGAGAATTCTGGATGGTCACTCTAGCTCCCATTATTCCTTCCCTGGAGCCAGGGAACTGGTATGCTGCTCTCGACTTAAAGCGCTACTTTCACATTCATCAGAGCCACAGAAAAATTTCTGAGTTTCACTGTCCGTGGCTGCCATTTTCGTTTCTGTCCTCCCCTTTGGTCTCTCAGCTGCCTCAGGTGTTTTTACAAAGTGTGTGGCAGTGGTAGCAACATTCCTCTGGTGGTTAGAGGTCAATGTATTTCCTTACCTGGATGACTGGCTGATAAGAGGTTGATCCACGTTTCAGGTGGTGGTCAGCATTCACATAATCCAATCCACCTTTGATGCACTAGGCCTCCTGTTGCCAGAACAGAAAATAGTTTATTAGCGTGGTCCTGGATTTGACAATGGCTAGGGCCTTACTATCTCAGGCAAGGCATCATGCAATGCATAGCCTCATTCTGGACTTAAAGGCTTGTTTTCTCACTATGGTGAGAAACCATTTAAGGCTTCTGGGACACATGGCATGCACTTACGTGGTCCAGTACACCAGACTGTATCTCAGACTCCTTCAGGGGCTGGGTGGCAGAGATGTATTCTCCAAGAAGGCACCACATAGACATGTTAGTGCATGTACTAAGTCACATCTTATCCTCCCTAGATTGGTGGATAAACCTGACTAATATCTGCAAGGGAGTTCCTTTTGACCCTCTACCTACCTGGGGTGGAGGATCTCACCTGGGACCCCTGTATACAAATGGTCTCTGGTCTCTCCCAGATGTCAGTCTACACATAGCCCGCAAATCCCTGATGTGTGGCTTGGATGGCATTCCTTCCTCGCATCAGGGAAAGGGGAGTATTGGTGCTGACCAACAATACGCATGCCATGTTTTGTGTAAACAAGCAGAGAGGAACCTGGTCCTTTCTACTGTTTCAGGAAGCAATCCTGCTCTGGGACTTCTGCATCAGCAACTCTGTACTTCTGAAAGCAGTCCACCACTTGGGGCACAGAATATGCTTGCAGATCATCTGTGTGGGTTATTGGTGGATCACCACAAGTGGTCCCTTTGTCCAGGCATATCGAGGCCTATTTTTTAGCTGTGTGGAGCTCCCCAAGTGGATCTTGCCCACACACCATTCTTACTATACTACCAAACCTAGATAGCTGTCAAAAATGTATCTAATTCTATATTTTAACCTTCCCCTAGAATGAGGAATGTGAAGGCCCTTGAGGCAAATAAGTGGACTTGGTCATCTTGTGCTCCCACTATCCCAATCCATAGTCAATGCATTATCAAAACAATTTTAAGGTTTTCTTTTTTATCTTCCTTGTTCCTTTGCTATTAGTATTGTAAGCATTCTTTCCTGGAACTGTGATGTGCTATGCTCTTTGAAAGAGCCTGAGTAAGCTATTTTGAATATAATGCAGGCAGACAATGTGAAAACTTTTGTCTTCTCGTGTAACCAGATACCATGAAATGTCTCAGGATATCTTCCTTCACTTTCTCAGGTGACCCTTAGTTGTATAGTTAGCGTACAATCTTGTAAAGGAGTTAGACAGCTAAAGAAACAATTTGATCCCTGGTGTACCCAACTTCCATTATTATTAAGGAAAATTGTGGCCTTGTCTTCAAATCTTGTTGGGGGAAAAAAAAATCCCTTCCCTCACCCAGTCTTCACTATGAATTTAAAAAGGTGGGGATAATGAAGAGTTCAGAAAATGGAGGGTGGTGACTGCCACTGAAAAGCCAACATTTACTCCCGCCCCCTTTCCTCAGAATTGTCCCTTAGAATTAATAGGTAATAAATGTTGACTTTTAATGGGGACCAGAGCATGCAATTGCGAGTACATTCAAAGGTGAAGCATTAACGTACCTCAAGTCAATAGTATATGAAATGCTCAGAGTACACGTCTCGGAGGGCAGGGAATCCCATAACTGTGGAAATGGATTTAAAATTCTTCCCCTCGGGTGTTTGATGTTAACAGGATACTGAATCACTTTTCTCGCCACCATTCTGCTATTTTTAATGGTGTTTGGATGCTACGTCCAACTTTGTCACCTACTGTACTAGGCCCACTGATGTGGTTTCTCTGGCTGGAGGCTAGAACCTTGTTCTATGAAATTATTATAAGCTTTAAGGAAACACTTCCCAAGAGAATTTCTGTGGAATGCAGGAAACGAAAATGCATTTTGTGAGATGCTAGTTTTAGAACACTGACACGCATTTACAATTATATCTGATACAGTAGACTGTTTAAATTTTTGCAGAATAAAAGCTTGGTATTATATATTTTATTTACTTATGTTGAAGTATTTTTGCACTACACACTATAATTGTGTGTTGTATTTTGAAAAGAGCCCCCATATGTTAGTAGAAGGATGCTCTGTATTGCAGTGATTTGACCTCATACATGCTTAGGTAAAGGCAAATGAAACAATTGTTTAACAGAAGACTTAATGTTAATTTGTTCTGACTAACTGCTGTTAATATAGTATTCATGTAGTGTTAGTGGCAATTCAGGGGGAGAGGCTGAGATTCACAAAAATTGCACCACTGGGGTAGGGGGTACTGTAGTGGCTTTAAGCCACCTTTTGCATCTTCCCAATCATGGGCTGCTTTGGGAACAGAAGTGGCCCTGGGCCTAACTTAAATAGCTTCCCTGGAGCGACCATATGGGCCACAGCATCCCCTCTACACCACGGTTATGAAAGAGTCCTCAGGATGCAACCTTACGGCTATTTTCCTCAGTGCCTGCACCGGGGGGAGTCTTCCCCTGACTGGAATTGGGACTTTTAGGTCCCCTTTATGCTACTCCCAGCCTTTTTTGTGTGGCATAAAGAAACCAGAGCAAAGATAGGGATCTTCAGTCTTCTTTTCCAGACACATCTGCTAAAGTATGTTTACTTAGGTTGTATGATGGGGCTAGCCTAGAAGAAGATGATCTGTTTTGAATTCTAGTGTCTTGCTGCCAAAGGTTAACACGGATTCTTTCTTCAACTTTTTAAACTCTTTGAAAGTGTGGGTGGGTCCATGCATGCAACTGTGAAAGCTTAATGCTAATGAAAAGTCCTGGCTGGTATTTCTAGAGTGTGAATCCTCTGTTTATATACCACAGTGATCATAGGAAAAAAGCCATGATATAATTTATAATTTTCACTTTCTCAGTAAAGATAGTGTATAAAAAGAAACATAAATAACATTAACCCCTCTTTGTCTTGGTGCTGAGGGGTTAAATGTTTTGCTTCTGATGTCAAGACAGCAAGTTTCCAGGCCTTCAGACTGATCACGCTCTTTGCTTAGGAACACAAAGAGAAATAAGATCCATATGATAATACTCATTAACCTGAAAGCAGAGATTTTTGTTGGCTTATTAGTCATCAACAGTGACTGAGATCATCTGCTGCAAATAATGCCTCAGTCTCTACCCTATGAAGCAGGTCAAAGAAAACCCTAGCTTTATAGCAGGACCTTCAAATAAAGCTCACCCAGACCCAAAAAACAAACAAAACAAAACTAGAAGAGCAATATATTCAGAACGTAGTTACTGAAATGATAGAATAGCCTTATAAAAATGAGCTGAGCTCTTAATTGCAAGTAGGTATGTTGGTCATGGAGCTGTTATGTACTAATATTTGAATAATGATATGTAATAATGGTATGAATATTGTAATTGACCTGATCAGTGAGGTAAAGTTGCTGTATGACTACAGAGGGTTATTAGAATTTCCTGTGTGAATGTATTATAGGGTTGTCAACCCTCCAGGATTGCCATGGAGTCTCCAGGAATTACAGACTAATCTTTAATAAGAGATTATGTCATGTGATGAAACCTCCAGGAATACCTCCAACCAAAATTGGCAACCCTAATGTATTGATCTAACTTAATAGGGGGCTGTGGGAAATGCAATCAGGAAAGCCATACAAGTTCTAGAGAAGCAACCCCAAGCACATGCTTAAAAGACAGTGGAGCAAGCAGTTAGTTTCAAGAATCCTGTTCCAACCGCTTGCAAACCTAGTTTGCCAGGCTTGGAGGCTAGAGCGCAAAAGAAGACTAAACACTTAAAATGTCTCTCAAGAGGCGGAAAAGGAAGCTTCACTCGTCAGGAACTGCCTGGTGAGACATACAACCGAGAGTGAGAGACTCTCGGAGGGAATCTAAAGTAGTCAGGCCTTCCCAGATCCAAGGAATGATAAGCCTTAGGGAAAAGCTCAGGGGTGCTGGAACTGGGGGTGTCGCAGCACCCCCTGGCTTGAAGTGGTGTCCATCATATACAGGGTTTACAGTTTGGTTCAATGGCTTTCAGCACCCCCACTGTAAAAATTGTTCCAACAGCACTGGAAAAGCTAGATATGCGTACAGTTGTTTTCATTGTTTTTTAAGATATGTTTTCTCGGAAATGTCACCGTGCCTCAGTGGGTCACAGCTGAGAATACTAGATTCAGGACCAAATGCTGAGAAAAAAGGCAGACTCACCCCCAACTGGTGGTGGTTCATCATTAGATACATCAAGCCAGTAACAAAAGTAAACTTCTTTCTTACCACACTACTTAACAGGAAGTCAGAGATGCAGTCTCCTTAGGCATTCCGGCCTTTATCTCACCATCAATGAAAAGCAATTTAATCTTATAGAGGGTCCTTCTATTATCAGGAGATCAGCCACTTAGCCAGGTCAATATAAAACTCAGATTTTACCCTATAATCACGCCGCTGCCAATCCTTTTTAGTAACTAAAAGCTAAAGGTTTAGTAACCATTTTTAACTTCTTTTTTTTTAATAGATCTTATACATACAAAAATTACAAAGTTCTTATATCAGGTTTGTAGCAGTGATGTTATAGACTTGTAGTCTCTCTGGTAACTTCTAAAAGTTTGGAAGGTCCGCAGTCCATAGTTCAATACGCTCCTTTTAGTTGTAAATCCACAGTCCAGAGAATTAGGGCCAGAAAGAGGAAAAACGGAGACATCTCAGAGGTTTTTTATATCCTTTGCCATGTGCCTGGAAATTCACTGGGTCAAACACAGCTCAGAAGCCTCTGTGGAAAATTACTGCTCTAAGATGGAGTACAGGGTCACATGAGCATACCACATACTTACATGCTTTGATGACTCTCAGAGGCAGTCATTGCCCATATCTGTGCTGAGCCATCCACAGGAAGGCTTATCTGGGCAGAATGAGTTTCTCCTATGGCCCATGGTTAAAGTGAAGTATTTTTAATGGGCCATCCAGCTTGAATAGTCCATTCACAAGGTGCTGGCTAGGCTGGATGTAAACTACCTTGTGGGAGTTACCCCAGGAACAAACACATTTTGAGATACAGGTATATAATCAATATTCATAACTTTGGATACAGTGATGATGCATGGCTTTAAAGAGTATAATCTTATTTAGCACTTCAGAACTTTTTCATGGACCCCTTACATGACATACTTTTATACAAGATTTGTTGCAGTTGTCTAACAGTGGCAATATCAATGATATACATGGCCATATTTCAATCCTACAGCATCACAAACGCCTTCACTCTAAGTAAGGAATACTTTAAGGAAGCTGTTTGATTAGTCTGTTAACTACTGTCATTGCTCTCGGAGTGAACAGAATTGCAGGATCTGGACGTAAGTCAGACTTGCTGAGATAAATCACAGTTGATACTAGAGCTGTGCAAATAAGTGCATTTTCAGTTCACTGGCCAAACTGGAAAAGCTCCTCCCAATAAATTAAAACAAAATTTCAGCTCAAATGAATAGTTCTTTTTCAAGGGTTTGACTTTTTTTTTTAAAGTAAATTTGAAGTAAAAAAAGTCAAAAAAAAACAGATTTGGTTGGATTTTTTTTATTGGTTTTTTTTTTTTTTTTTTTGAGTTAAATAATTTGGTGAATTCAGTTCCAATTTATGAATTGGTTCAGTTGACTTGAATATACATTTTTTTGGTGAGAAGTTTTTTCTGAAACATTTCACCCAGCTCTTGTTGATGCACAAGGAACTGCAACCCAGGGCCTGGTCTAACAATGGGAGAATCACATGATTCTACCCTGAGAGACAGTTGAGTGCTAGAGACCTGAATTCGAGAAAGGAGGCACTCAAAGAGACCAGGTGAGGTCAGAAGTGCAATTAGGCTAGTAACTGTGGCACATGGACTATGCACATGGCAACATTAAGTTGACCTACCTTTGTCACCAACAATTATTTTTGTTTCTTAAATAGAAACCCTAATTTAAACAGTTGGGTTAACAAGCTGTGTATGGTTGAAGAACATGTGCATAACTGGAAAATAAATAAACAAAAGCAAGTTCCTTCCTCAACCTCAAGCAATGTTTCTTGGAATATCAAAGCCCAAACATAGGCTACAAAATGGAAGATGTGAGATGACGGTCACAGGAAAAATAGTGCCAGAAGCTTTAAATGATGTTGGATGAACTTTCTATTAGGCTCAAATAACACTAGCTGTAACCTTGCTTTCACAAATGAGTATTCGTAGATTTTTTTTAAAAAAAAATGTTTTAATTCAAATACTGTAACAAATAAGAAGATACGGATTTTTAAAAAAATATGTACCAGCAGAGATTTAAACCTACTCATGCTAGTGTATCTCAGTACTGCCATTATGGGACTGTTACTGCTCTTAAATTAGCTCTGCTGGAGAGAGAGAATTAAAATCAATGCCCTGATGCTGGCTTAGTGAAAGTGGTACTTGGTAAAGAATGGTGAGGAGTATGTGCCCTGCTTTAGACAAATATCACTTTAAAAGTCTGTGTAGCTGAACTTTTAGTTTCTCTGAACCGGGGAATTCCGATCCTTGTTTCTCTGTATCAGGATCCCTCCGCTGCCATATATCCTTCATTCCCTTCTCTTGTGTCCATTTTCTGCCAGCTAAGTGCCTTCTCACTTACCACCACCCTTTCCTGTCTTAGCAGTCAGTTCCTCTCCTCTGTCTACAAGCACCCTCCCAGAACTGCAGCATTTCCAGTGTATCAGGGCTGTTTTGCCAAACTTATAAAAATGGACACAGCGTTGTTATTTTCATTTGATGCATTATAAGGATGAATTTTTAAGAATCGTTTAACTCTCCAATTCTTCAGCACCTCAAGCAATTAGGAAATGGGATTGGAGACTTTCAAAATAAAATACAGAACTCTGTTACTGTCCATATATTTCAACCTCTCAAATGATTCTCTCTGTCTTTTCAAAGACAGATACGACATTCTAACAGTTTTCCTCCCACTAATGCCAGGGCTTGGGTGAGTTAATCTCAGAATATGTAACCTCTATCAGAGAGAAATGGCATCCAAAATGAATCACTATTTTAGCCTTATCATAATGCAGACTCCCATTGCACCTCCTTCATTATATTACTTCTAATTCCCCTGAATTGCAAGTGGGACAGACTGACCCTGTTCACTGGCATTCCTAGGGTTCCCCTTCCCAATAGCTGACCATATTCCCTGGGACACTTGACAGGAGCAGAAGAGGAGCCTGTGGGCAGCAAATATCTGTAGATGATGTCCCTCCGCTGTGTATTTGTATTTTTCTCCTTTCTGCAATGGTCATTAATGAAAAGAGCTAGTCTTCAGTTTCTCCTGCTACCAGTCTCAAGCATAGTTACTTTACCATAGCTAAAAAGGTTGCTTTTCTGCTGGGAAGGTTTGAACCAAATAACTGTGCCAGAAGCAGGTGACAGTTTAGTGCTGCAGCAGAAAACCACATGGCCTGAGGCCTTACCCCAGTCAGGACTAGCTGATTTAAGTAACCTCGAAATGAAATAATCAGTAGAATGGAAGGTGAGTATCTTAAAATACCTTCATACCGCTAATGTGTATGATTGCTTTGGCATAGGCTTTGAAAAGGGAGCCTCCTCCGTGCCTGCTGGGCCTGCCTTCAAGGTAGGGTGACCAGATGTCCTGATTTTATAGGGACAGTCCTGATATTTGGGGCTTTTTTCTTATATAGGCGCCTTTTACACCTCACCCCCATCCCGATTTTTCACGCTTTCTATCTGGTCACCCTACTTCAAGGTAACCATGTGTCAAAACAGGTGTCTGTAGCAAAGTGGGTAAAACGAAAACCCTACATTGTGTGTCATTACAGGTAAGACCTAACTGGGAGGAGGGACTTTTAATGGGTCTTGCATTTCCTATAGAACAAATAAGATGATCTTAATGTCAGGATAAACATTAAATTGTTGTGAGGGGAAGGAGGCCTGTAAGGATTTGACAGGAGATTTCAAATTAAAAATAGCTAGTTTCTGACCAGAAATAACATAAAAAGGGGAGGGGGAAAATCAAACAAATATGGATTTGCCTCAGCATGCTGTCTCCTGAGTGGGTTGTCTGTCAAGTAAGGGGGGAAAAGGTATTAAAAGCATGCTATAAAAATAAAGTTTGATTAGAGAACATGCTTCAACAATGGGCATTTCTTTAGGCTGTGAAGACACTGTCTCCAATGCCATTTTCTATTTTAGTCTTTCATTTCATAAACCTTTTTTGCTAACCTTTATCATTTTATGCAGACTTTAGTCAGTTAACCCATTATATAACTGAGCAGAACACTAGGTCAAAATATTTAGTCAAGTCAGTCATTGAGGTCTATCTTGACTTAGAATACAGATCACTTTGCTAAACTTTTTTTTCTTTCCAACCTTTAATGCATAGGGGGTAAAGTTATGCTTGTGCAGTGAGATCCTTGTAGGTCTCACCTAGCTATTAACATACTCTGTTATGAAAGAAGTTGCACTTAAACCAAAAACCAGATACAGTATAAGCAGTGTCTTACACTGAACAAATGTACAAAATCAAGGAAATTGAGTTGAGGTTGCCAAAGCAACTGTAACAGTTTCCTTTATCCAACTGTGCCTGTGCTCGGCATCATACTTGGTGTATGTAAGATCGCGCTGACCTGAGAATCTCTGCAGCCCTACATAATCAAACTCTTATGTAATATAGTAATTACGGAAAGATGCAATAAACATGTCTCGGAATGACTGACCCAGACCCAGAAGTAATTTTCTATGTTTAATGGTGGTGGTATTTTTTTAAAGTACAACTGTAGAGAACAATCACAACATAAAAGGACTCCTCGTAAATATATAGATTGCATCCCATGTGCTCCTCAACAAAGAGTGGGGGAGGGGGAAATGAGCTTTGCAGTGTGCCTATAAAGTTAACAAATCTGGACCTACAGCAGGTGCAGTTTCCAAAACGGATGACCCCTCACAGACAGTCCCCTACCAGCAGCTCCTTCTCCTTTAGATGCGGGGCCAAAATGTTTTGTATTCAGAATAGTTGTAATTATTTGCATAAACGGCAAATATATTAATTCCCCTATAATTTTCTAGTGCTATGTAAAGAGGTGTGTTATGAGAGCCTCTTCTTCCTCTCTTTTTCTGAATAGCTCTCTCATGCCCACGTTCCTACCTTAGGCAAAACCTACAGTGTGTGGTTTCCAGAAGCAGTAAAGAGATTTATTTTCCCTTTCACAGTAGAGAACACCTGTCTCAGAAGTTTCACAGTGTAGTAGGGTCATTGGGCATATTCTCAAGCTCTACTGAATTACTCCTCAGAAAGGTGTTCTTCACTATACTGATGTAACTTTAGCACCCTCATGGCCAAGATGGAGTCTGCTCTGCAGGCAGCTCTGGCCAAGAGAAGGCGCGTGCAGGAATGCAGCAGGAAAAATCCCTTCCACCCCAGGGGCACTGGTTCTAAACCCCCCAGAGTGAACACCCCTCCCCACCCCCAGGAAAAGTACAATGGATATAATAAGAAAGGGAAATATTTCTTTACAGAGGGATGAGAGGAGAAAAGCAACAAGGGGAAATATAGGGGGAGCAGTAAAACCAGGTTGCATCCAAACCAAGGCCCCACGGGCCCAGTGGTAGCACAGTCCGGAAGGGCAGACACTGAGCAATGTGTCTGCACACAGAGTTCAGGAGTCCTGAGCAAAGTTCCAGTCCAGTAGTGAGTCTTGGGTGCTCCTGGTCATCTTCGGCGCCAGTGAACTTTCCCCAACAAACCCCTCCGGTGCCCTCTTCTGCTGCTCTCTGCAAAGCCACACATAGCGACCACCTCCCTACTTAACTAGCTAGCAGCCTCCCTCCTTGTTCCCAATGCAGAGTCCCAAGCCCCAGTACTCACAGTCCCATACAGCTCTGGGCAGCGGTGATACTGGGTCCAGCTCCAGCCTGTCCTTCTCGGGCAATTCCTCCCTGGCACAGTGCTCCTCCTGGCTCCTGTCCTGGGGTGTCCCCTATCGGCCGCCCTGTCCTCCCCAGGCTTCAGGCAGGTTCTCTGCTGCTTCCTTTGTGAGGGCCTGCGGGCTGCTGCCACCTCTCTCTCCCACTAAGCTCCAGAGCCACACCCTGGAGTTTTCGTCCTTTTTTCTCATTCCCCCACTCGGAAAAAGATTTAAAGGGGCCATGCTCTCTAAACCCCAAAGGGGTTACACTGAGTGTGAAATGAAGTTCTACTTGCTGGCCTTTCTGTTCTTGTAAACAGATTCCTATTCTATTCGTTATTAGTGGTTGTACCTAAAATCATAGAACCACAGGGTTAGAAGGGACCACAAGGGTCATCTAGTCTAACCCCCCTGGCAATATGCAGGATTTGTTGTGTCTAAACCATCCAAGACAGATGAGTATCCAGCCTCCTTTTGAAAACCTCCAGTGAAGGAGCTTCTGCAACCTCCCCAGGCAGTCTTTTCCATTGTCTTACAGTTAGGAAGTTTCCCCTGAGATTTAAACTAAATCTGCTATGCTGTAGTTTGAACCCATTGCCTCTTGTCCTGCCCTCTGCGGCAGGAGAGAACATCTTTTCTCCATGTTTTTTTATGGCAGCCTTTCAAGTATTTGAAGACTGCTAGCATGTCCCCCCTTAATCTCCTCTTTTCCAAACTAAACATACACAGTTCCTTCAGCCTTTGCTCATAGGGCTTGCATTCCATCCCTTTGATTGTCTTTGTCGCTCACCTCTGGATCATTTCCAGTTTCTCTACATCATTTCTATACATTGCTGACCAAAACTGGACACAGTACTCCAGCTGAGGTCTAACCAGTGCTGAATAGAGTGTACTATCACCTCCCGTGACTTGCATGCTATGCCTCTGTTATTGCAACCTAAAGTTCCTTTTTTTTGCATTGTTGACACATGTTGAGGTTATGATCCACCACAACTCCCAGATCCTCTCAGCAGTGCTGCTTGCCAAGCCAGTTATCACCCATTCTGTATTTGCATCTTTGTTGAATTTCATTTCGTCGTCTATAGCCCAGTTCTCCAGTTTATTCAGATCCCTTTGAATTTTAGCTCTATCCGCCAAAGTGTTTCCAATCCCCCCCACCAGTTTTGTGTCATCTGCAAACCTGATCAGTATGCTCTCTATTCCTACATCCAGGTCATTAATAAAGATGTTAAATAACACCAGACCCAGAACAGATCCCTGTGGAATCCCCCTCAAGACCTCCTTCCAATCTGACATCATTCCATTTAATAGTTACTCTTTTTTTTTTTGGTTGTTTAACCAATTATGTATCCATTTAATGGTAGTTGTGCAAGCCTGCATTTCTCCAGCTTACTTATCAGAATGTCATGTGGGACTGTGTCAAAACCCTTGCTAAAGTCCAGGTATATTATGTCTACTGCATTCCCCCATCCACCAAATCAGTTACTCTGTCAAAGAAGCTGGTTTGGCATGATTTATTCTTAGTAAATTCATGCTGACTACTTAGTGTACTGTTGGAGACGTGGATTCAAAACGGGGGGGTTGTTTTCTTTATAAAAAAAAAATCATACCACGTGTAGTATCATAGTACCCTATTGTTGCTGCTTTTGTTTCACAAAATGACTACAAAATATTTTATTTACCCCATAGGGTTACTTAATAAAATCAGGGTTCCAGTGTCCTCCCTATGTGCTAAGCAACTGTCTCAATGGGACCCCAGCACAAGTCCCCTCTCTCACACATAAATATTGAAGGACTTTATGGAACAAATAAAGCCTTGCCTTGTGCCTTGAAGGTTGACAAACTCATTCTGTTGGATTAGAAGGTGCAAATTCCATAGATGCGATCCTTCAGTTTAAGACGTCCTGCCATGTGGGCATCAGCAGCAAAAGGCCCTGAGCACATCTTAACTTTCATGGTGGGGCACTAAGGATAAGGCAGTCTCTCAAATACCTGGCAAAATCCATGTTCCATTGAGTCAATGGCAAAACTTCCACAGACTTCTGTAGGTGCCAGGATTTCACCCCCAAGTTCTAGACCTTTCAAGTTAGTACAAAACTTAGTGGCTCATATAGGTGTGGTAAATGCTGTTTCCTGTAATTGGTAATGATGCTCTGTTTTTAAAATGTTGAATCTAGGCTGATTTTTATACCACTGCACTTCTTGAAATCTGTCACCGAGAGGATACTAAGGGCTGGTCTACACTGGGGGGGGAGGGGGAATTGATCCAAGATACGCAACTTCGACTTCAGCTACGCGAATATCTTGGATCGAATTACCTGGGGTCCAGACGGCGCGGGATCGACGGCCGCGGCTCCCCCGTCGACTGCGCTACCGCCGCTCGCTCTGTTGGAGTTCTGGAGTCAACAGTGAGCGCGTTCGGGGATCGATATATCGCGTCTTAACGAGACGCAATATATCGATCCCGGATAAATCGATTGCTACCCGCCGATACGGCGGGTAGTGAAGACGTACCCTAAGAGATTAACTTAATGTTTCATTTTGAGGTTAAAAACTAAGCCCAATGCTAGCCCATGTGATTTTGACATTATGCAGAGAAAACTAGTGTTTAGACATACTTACTGAAATTTGTAACAGAAACTATCAACAAATGCAGAATGTCAGGGAATATTGAAATGAATTGCAACTCAAGGACACATTCAAAGTAAGCAGTGTAGCGAAAAATAAAGCATCAATCATACGAGTTGAAAACGAGCACTTTGGCTTGCAGAATGAACATAATAAAAGCATTCCTTGGCTGGCGCTGTGTGTCGTCCTCTGCACTAATTTTGTCATTTGAAATATGTAAAGATTAGATAAATTGAATTTACTTCTGCAGAATCATTGTCAGGCCTTTCCTTACAGAAGAACATTATGTGACACACAAAGAATATTTGAGAACTGGATATGAAGAAAACGGTATCAAGAGGGGTAAATAAGATGCTAGAGTCTTTGGCTACCTGACGGTAGCCAGGAGAAAAACATTTCATACAAAGAAAAGAGCAAGTGGAATTTTACTTTGGGATTTCTCCTGCAGGCCGTTCACATCAATATCTGCACAAAAGGACCTGACCAACGGCCATTTTTTAGTTCTCGGTTTTGTCAGCTATAACATTTATTCTTAATTCTCATATGTAAAATACCACAAATATGCGCAGTGTTTTACAATAGAGACTAGAAGAAAATATTCATGCCCGAAAGGGGAGTTAGTGTAGTGGACTTTACCAAGGTTGAGGGGGGAGGGGAAAAAAGAGAGGGAGCGTGCCTAAAGTTAGGCTCCTAGATCTATAGTCAGGCATATAAATACGTGGCCAGGTTTTCAAGGGGAACTGTCGGGTGCTCAGCATTTTTGAAATCTGGCCTCATATTTATATGCCTGAATATGGAATTAGGAGCCTACATTTTGGCTCTGATTTTTGAAAATCTTAGCCTATCCATCCAAGAGACCTGGCAGTAGTATGGAATAGGAAATACAACTGGCTGTGTCCAGTTATGGCACATGTAGTATGGGCTGTGACTTTACGACAGTTCTGGTCTGTTTGTTGGAACCTGGGTTGTGCCTCCTTGTGTACGTTAGGGTATCCACCTCTGAGATTCAAATAACCGGAACATCTAGGTCAATCCTGAGCCCATAAAACTGGACAGCTGGCAGTGTATACTAAGCATCCTTACAGATTTCCCAGGACAGCTACCTCGAAAAAGGGATGATCCTGGGAAAACCTGGATAGGTGACAACCCTCATGTGGGTTTGTTACCTCAATGTCTGGTAAAGCTCTCAATACAAAGTCAGCAACATTTATTAGAATAATCCTGTAGTTATGGCACAGGACTGGAATCGCGAGATGTCCATTAAATTTCCAGCTCTGCCACAGATTTCCTGTGTGATCTTGGGCAAGTCATTTGAACTGTGTAACAGTTTATCTTCTGTAAAATGAGTATAACAGATGTATACTCACAGGAATACTGAGAGGTGCTTGGATACTAATTATTACAGAGACTCTCATAAGTACCTAAACAAGTTGACAGTCTGAGTGAAGACATGAGGAGGAAGGGTGGTGAATATTGGTGTAAGGATAGAAAAGACAAGAGTTTACAGCAATAGGATTGTGCGATTGCTTAAGCTGGTAATAATGCCATTAAGAGTCATATATGATTAACTTTTTTGTGAATTAATTTTGAAGTCATCTATTCTTTTGTGTACATGATTCTGCATATGCACTAATGACTTATTTTTGCTGAAAATGTTTCAGGACTATTTTAATACACAGCAAAGCGGGGTATAATTATGTCCCCATTCATTATGTGCTGTTGGATTTACCTTCAGTTACTCAGTTCCCAAAGGTGATCATTATCATGTCATTTCCTATTTACTGGCAATAGTATTTTTATATTCCTGTATGCTGATGGGAATGTATTAGTGTTGAATAGCATTCTGCTACAGTGGTGTCCAAACATTTTTCATAATGTCAACCTAATTTTCTCTGAGGCAATCTCTGTATCAACACATGCCCTCCTATTTGCCATCCCATAACATTCTTGTACAACTATAGCAATTACTTAGAAAAGTAAAGTTAGGGGGAAGCAGAGAATATATTTTTACCTGTATTTTAAGGCATCTTAGGAGCTGGAAATAAGGAGGAGGAGCTAACTCCATGTGACCAACTGCCTCTCCTTTTGACTACAGTTTGTGAATCTCTGCTCTTCTCCATACTGAGTAACTCTAATGCATGTATGCACTATGTACGATACTACAGACACTGAAGAAGTGAGGTTTTTACCCACGAAAGCTTATGCCCAAATAAATCTGTTAGTCTTTAAGGTGCCACCAGACTCCTTGTTGTTTTTGTAGATACGACAGACAATACATCAGTTATGTAATTGTCTAAAATTGTTACTATACGAATAAAAATAAATATCCAATTTCCCTATTATATCTTAGTAAAATATAACTAGTACTTAATTAGTGGAATACCCAGCATTTCAGTCTTTCCTGATTAAAAATACCAGTCCTCAATGAATGTTTCCATGCTAACACATTGCATTATGCTAAAATAAATTTGTTTGTTTTGCATTAATGTAGTGAAATGTTTGAATTTAATTCCTGAATCTTTGAAAAAAATCTGCTTTTAAAAAAAATCTGTTATGAAAACTGGTGGAGAATTTAGACTGAAATTAACATTTATTGAAAACAAAAACATTATTTTTGTTTCCCACTAAAAGTCAAGTATATACCTGATATACTCTTGATTTAATTGGTGTTAGCAACTATACATAATAAAAGGAAAAAGGGAATTGGTATAGGGATCAGTTTTCAAAACAATTAACCTCTATACTGAGCTGTTTTACACATTTAAGGGTATGGATAATTTTCATACAAGGATATGTGTTGTCTCCACATCTAAGCCAGCATAGGTATATTGGAGCATGGTTTGATAGTGTTCCTTGTAGAAAAGAAACGGGTCTGTTAGGATGATTCTTTTTGCTGCTACTGGATCTAGGCAAAACCTTATAATTCCCTAGCTCACTAACTAACTAAACTCAGTTTGTGCTGTCTGGAGTCACCAAACAAGGTCTCTGAGTTGTGGCATAGACCATGACCACTGATTGCACTACAGGTTTGACCAACAAAATGTACTTCATCAGAGCCTGAATGATACACAGATAGTGACTTCCAGCTGAGACCAGATTTAACACAGGTCAGGCTCATCTGGCCAAGGAGAAGGATCTCCTTGGCCCAACTAGTAGATCAGCTAATTTTGAACCTGACCTAATGCAGGAGTGTGCAGGATAACATACATACAGGGAGTGCAGCTGCGAGATGGGGGATTCAGCTAATTGGCAGTCTGCTTTAATACCTAGCCATCACTTTAAAAGCTGCTGCCTGAAGATTAAAATGGTCTCAGGAAGTGTCAAGTCTGTCATTGCCCAAGGATGGAATTTCATTACTTAGAATTTTTTTTTAAGAAGTGTTTGGGACTGGGACAGCTCATTAAAATACATTTACGAGGCCAGGACTTCCTTTGTGAAAGGCAGGGAAGCATTTCAATATTAGATAGTAGAAGCAGGGTAGATGCCCAGGTGAAAAGATAGTCCTGCAGTGCTGAATGCCTTTTTCAACCTGCATAGAGAGGCCCATTGGGAATAGACTGTCACAAGTGACCTAGCAGAGGCTGGCATGGCATCAGGACTGCCCAAGCCATGAGTTATAAACTCTAAATAAACCCCTGAAACTTATTTTCAGCCTGAAATGCCACCAAATCTATTCCCAGTGCACTTCTGCAACATGATCATTACAGCACCATTGTGAGTAGCAGTCAGCCCTGAAAAGAGTAAGAAATTCACAGGAAAATACTCCAAGGCGGTGATATCACAGCTGCCATTTTGTAGAAAGTTGCTTGTGCTGTCACCAGGCACGTTATCCCCTTTCTCCTAACAACAAAAATAATCCACGTCAGCAAAGTTGTCAGTTATTGCCTTTAGCTGGTCTGAAACACCCAGTCACTGATCAAGTTAGTCTTCTGCCCTTGCTGCTTCTGTGATGTCTGATACCACTCTGCATAACGCTACTGGGCAAAGGGCATAGACTGTATCTTTAAATACTAAATAGGGGTAAAGCGAATTTAATGTCCCATAAAAGAGAAGTATCAGTGCAAAAGTTGACTAAGCACTACTAGTTGCTCTAGGGGTTTTTTTTGTGCCAAATACAAATTTGGCTAAGAGTGGAACATCACTGTATATCATAAGTATCTTGGAATTGGAACTGGGACGCCATACATGTGTGATACCTTTAAAGGTGAGTCAAACATGAGTGATGTGGAAGAAACATCGGTTTTAGCATGATGATCTTAGAGAAAATATTCAGGAACAGTACATCCTTCCATGAAGATTACCCCTGTAATGCTGAAGAGGTCAGTATTTGCATGGATTAGCTGTTTTGTAATTCCTGACTGGTGTATTAAAGCAGCCACTGCGGCGCTTTATTTCTGCATTTAAACTTCCAAACTAACGTTTATCTTGTGAATCAGGCTTGAAATTCTCTGTTCAGGATTGAGTCTGGCTTTAGGATGTTTCAGGCCTCCAGTGAAGTTATTTTTTGGGGAGGTGAGGCTGTCCCTCAGTTTCTTTACACCCTTTCTTCTCTGGAGTTGGTACCATGTATTTTGATCCTAAGCTAATGAAGCAACTCATCAGTGTGCTGAGACATCCCACATACTTGGTGATGCGCTCTATCTTGAGGGTGGCCCTCTGCCCACAACTACAGGTTTTGCAGGTCCCAAAATCTTGCTCCATTCACGATGGTTAATTCCCTGTGCTCCTCATCATACCTTCTTTTAGGCTTTGTGTTCTAATCCCCATCACTATTAACACTATACTGACAGGTCAAGTTTCTTGATATAAAATAGAATATAAAACTTTTTAATTGTATAAGTATTCATTTTAGTCTTCCCAGGCCCCTGGAGACTTCTGATACACATTGGGTATGTTCAGTCACACACATCACATGTGTTAGTATTAGCACTCAAGGACACTAATTTAATTCACATATTAGCAACATGCAGCTAGATTCAAAAGAACACAGTACATTGGGTGCTGAGATCTTCTGAAAATCTATCCAGAAGTGTTGTCATGGGAACTGCTGGGTGTTAGTACTTTTGAAAATCTGGCCCATAAAACTATAGAAGAGGCGTTTCAGATAACCATCTTTTTAGATGTGGTCTTTGCTGACCACCTCTCACCCCATCAATGGCCTGTTTGCTAATGCAACTACAGTGACTTTTCTGTAAAAGTAACAGTAGGTAGGTATTTAGGTATCCTAACTCTTTAATTTAGTGTGTTTCATCTTCTTTAAAACAATAATTTGGACTATCGCCCATTTTGATCTTTTCATCTCTTCCCATCCATTCTCTTCCCTTTACCTGCACGTGCTTCCCTATTCCATAATCACTGGTTCCCTTTTCATGCTGCCTGTTTTTTTTCTCTCCTGCTGCTCCTTTTGTTGGTGGGCTCTGGTCCTCCTTGTGACTCCTGGCTCCTGTACCTCTGGGACTCTTGATCATGGATGGCACCTCCACTCATGCTGGTGGAATGGTGGCTCAGAGTACAAACTCCTGTAAAAACAACTGTAAACAAAGGAGAGTAGTTGGCACTACGGGACATACCAGCTCGTGGTTCACCAAGAGCTGGTATGTCACATAGTGCCAACTACTCTCCTTTGTTTACAGCTGTTTTTACAGGAATTTGTACTCTGAGCCACCATCCCACCAGCATGACTGGAGGTGCCATCCATGATCAAGTGCTCATGTATCACCAGATGTCCATGGGTCCCAGTATAAGAACCACTAGTTTAACAAATCCGTGGCCACCAAGCATAGGCGCTGAGTTTTTTTCTTTTCCTCAGGGGGTGCTCCACCCCAAGGCCCCGCCCTTGCTCCACCTCTCTGTCCCGCTCTGCCCCCACCCACTTGCTGCTCTCCGCCCTCCCCCAAGTCCCTCCCCCAGCCACCAAACAGCTGATAGGGGGTGCTGCCAAACAGATGTGGCTGGTGGATGCTGAGCACCCACTAGTTTTTTTTCCGGGGTGCTCCAGCCCCGGAGCACCCTAGAGTTGGCGCCTGTGCCATGAAGAACTTCATAGTTGTAACTGCTGCATATCATGGCTAGTCAGAACTTTAGATATACAGGCCACCAACCACATGAGCAACACCAGTTTCGTATACACATAAATCATATTAAATAGGGAGGTTATATCGCATATTACTTACTGACTTCGCAATAGGCATAAAGGATTGAAGGACAAAAGGCCTCAACTTGCACAGTCAAGCTATAAATCTCACATTTTAGCAAATTAATTTTGAGAAATGTGCCTGAGAACCAAATGGCCACATTTGTAAGACAGTGGGTTGAAAAATACCAGCTTAACCTGCTGACAGCAGCGGGCAAAATCTTGCAGTCCTTCAGAACTCTTGTTTGAAGTTTTGAGATTTTGTGTAAGGACTGAATGAGGACCTTGTGTTTGGCCCATCGAAAATAGGAGAGATTTTGTTAGATCTGAAAAGTAGTTTGAGATATGACATAATATAAATAATGTAGGGAGCAAAATTCAGACTGGGTGATCTAAATAGCCTTCTATAGCCCTCCTTATCGATGGATCAAATCTGGAAACCCTAAAACTGCTTTTGCTCTATCCTGACTCAGAATTCATTGAAGTCAGTGAGAATTAGTAGGTTTCAGAGTAGCAGCCGTGTTAGTCTGTATCCGCAAAAAGAACAGGAGTACTTGTGGCACCTTAGAGACTAACAAATTTATTAGAGCATAAGCTTTCGTGGGCTACAGCCCACTTCTTCGGATGCAGAATTAGTACTAAGTAAGGATACACTTAGCCAAATCCTGAAGTCATTAGTGTATCTATGACCACGCTTCACAGTTGCTATTATTTTTAGTACTTGGAATGGGCTGTTTATATTTTGGAAAGATTACCATTCGTTTGCCTTAAGGTAAAGATTACCATCAGAGCAGAAATACTTAATGGCTCTTGTTTTGAATGACAGAGACTAAGATGTGTGCCGTAATCTAGATTCCAGAAGGGAGCCTAGCATGCAGATGTTTGAATACATGAGAGGTGTTTTACTTAGTTAGATAGGAAGGACCACTTGAGCTGTAAGTTTCTCTGCAACAGGTTTGACTAGCATTTCAGTGCTCCAAACAAGCACTTGTAACTGCTTTCTCTGCTTCACCCCTCAATCCTCTGGTAGCAGTTGCTGTTACAGCACCCTTTTTCCAGCAAGATAAGCAGATTGCACAGGCACTGTTTTGTAGATAAACCATCAGGGAATATTCAAGAAGCAAGGTGAAGGAGCACTTTGTGTCTAGGGGTGGAATGAAGGGTATCATTGTAGCAACAGAAGTCTGAGTACAAGAGGGTCAAAATTACTCCCTACCTAAAGTATCCTTCATACAATGTGGCAGGTTGGATACACAAACTTTGTTTTTTGGTTGTTTTCTTTGATGGCTAATTTACATTCTATAATACTTATAATACAAGCATCTACTGTGCTTAATTTGTGCCAGGGCTTGCAAGGGCTGAGCCCCGATACCTCTAGGCTTGGCAGTTCATAGCCCCGGCACCTCTGGGCTTCCTGCGTCAGTTATGAATGTAAAAAAAATTACTTGAGCCCCGGCATCTCTATCATTACAAATTAAGCACTGACCATACAGAATGATATATAGTATATTGATCTATTGGCAAGGCTGAAATGGTAATTGTGTATGGATGTTTTTGCTTCCATGTGGCTTAAAAAAAAAAAAGCAGACCCACCCCCACACACCCCCTTCCACACACATACACATGTATAAAATGTTACTATGGATATATGAAAAGCATGATGATGGTAGAAGTATTGTGTGCTCTTCTGAACTTTTGACACAAGCTAGTTTGTAAGCTAGTTTGAGCATTTTACTCCTTAAAATGTATTTCAGTGGTCTAATAATCTGTCGTGGCGTACTGTATTTTTTAATGAAATTCTGTCTTAATACCAAAAATTAATATGGATGATTAAAACTGTTGACCATAATTACTGAGTGACATGTGATGTTCAATAAATATGGAATAAAGTAATAGATATTTTTAGATGAACTGGTAAAAGGTATGAGTACACCTCTACCCCGATATAACGCAACCCAATAGAACACGAATTTGGATATAACGCAGTAAAGCAGTGCTCGGGGGGGAGGGCTGCACACTCTGGCGGATCAGAGCAAGTTCGATATAATGCGGTTTCACCTATAACGCGGTAAGATTTTTTTTGGCTCCCGAGAACAGCGTTATATAGGGATAGAGGTGTATGTATTAGCTGTAAAACCCTATCTGTTTTTAATTACAGCTGCTAATGGAGCATGTGACCTTTATTTTAGCATTATTTATTTTAGCACGATATTAATATCTCCCTCTGAGTCATCTTCATTTTGTTCACAGGATTGAAAAAGCGTACAAGGAAGGCCTTTGGAATACGGAAGAAGGAAAAGGACACTGATTCCACGTAAGTCTGCAATACAACTTCATGTATTTGTGAATGACTGAAATGTTTATACCAGGACATTGTAGAAGTGCTCTATACACTTGACATATGTTGTATACATTACTATTCAAAACTGTCAGTGCAGTATTCAACAATACATTTTAAAATATTTCCCTTAGCTAAAGGATGAAGCAACGTAACTTACTTGAAGGTGGACCTGGACAAATTTATGAATAAGGATTATATGGCAGGATTGCCTGCAGTAGCACGAGACTCAAGGAACCAGGGGATCCATTCTAATCCTGTGTCCTATGTTCATATTAATCTAGTAGCCAAATGAATGTGATGCTTGTTTCCATCTAATGTTGTAGGGACAATTTAGTTTCAGGCACGTTTCCCGATTGTGGCGGTGATGGTGTGCAAATTAGAGGAATATTACTGCTGTGAGTGTCTCTGTCTAAACTACCAACTTGCATGTGGTCTGCTGAGAATCCTCTTTAGATGCACCATCCATTTAAATATGCTTTCTTAACAGGTCAAGGCCAGTCCTTGGAGTAGTAAAACACTCAACTGGCTTTGTATTTATGTGCTTTCAGAAGTAGTTATGGCTCAAGGTGATGTTTCATTGCTGGGAGTAGATGATGCTCATGCATAATAGGATTACTAATTCTTAAGGGTTCTCGCTGTTAAGCTGGCTTGTTCTAAGTACTGTTTTCATTTCATGGAAAACATTCAATTTCTGCAGCCACTTAGGGGAAGTGGCATATATTTTAGTGTGCTCCTTTTCAAGTATATGATTTTGTCCTAATGCTGCAACATGCTGTAGGGTTCTTTGGTAAGGGATATACCATTATAATAAGTGTATTTTGGAAAAGTTTTAATTGAAAACATACCTTGTTCAACTAGAATCATAAATGAAAGAGCAACAGAAGAAGACTACAGAAAATGTCACCTGCTGTACAACTGAGCGTACAGCAACCTCTGGAGGAGTGATACACTTATAGAAGAAAGTGTGGGTGGGTGGGGGTAGGGAATTAAGGCTTCTCAGATGTGCTTAACTTTTGACAATGGAGAAATCCATATTATTTTGCCCAGATAAAATGTGTCACATAAGGTTGCTACCTCTGAGGTACAAAAAATAAGGAACATCTGGGATATTCCTGAGCCCATAAAATTGGACAGTTGGCCATGTATACTGAACATCCTTACAGACTTCCCAGGACAGTCACCTCAAAAAAGGGATGATCCTGGGAAAACCTGGACGGGTGGCAACACTAATACCACAGTCACATGGTTGCTAAATTATCTGATACCGATGTGACCATCACTAGAACTCGGTGAACATATCCAGCATTTCCTGGACAGATTGTGCTTTTGATTACAACATCCTCCATCTGACTTCCACCTAGTGAGGACCATTTTAATCTGCAGTTGAGGTGCCATAGGAACCCTGTTGCTGAAATCTGCCCAGCAGATGCACTGATTCAATGCATCCCTATGCATACCCTGGCTATGTCCCCTTTTTAGCCACTGTCATCTCTTTAGGTGGTGCTGACCAGCTTCCCTTCCCTTTGATGAAAGGGAGGTTGTGGATAATTAGTATCCTGGTGTAGGCCTTTGAGCAGTCTTTCCAGAAGACAGCTTACAGAATCTAGCCCCTTGTTTGCAACAGTATTTCTATAGGTCGTTAGAGGGCTCTGTGCTGCTTCTGATTTTGCCAGTTCTCCGCTTCTGCTTGATGTTGCTGTGTCACTGAGATCCACATCGAAATGGGGCTAGTTGTAGGATTTTGCTGCCATAGGCAAAGTGGAGAATAATAAATATGTTGTTTCCAATTTACATTTTGATGCCGCAGGCAATGGCTTCTTCTGCCTTCAAAAAGAGGAGGTGAAGTTCCCGTACATCTTCATCAGTAACCTGAAAATACCTGTGCAAGCCGTTAATCCCTGGAAATCTGTGCTTCAAGCAAAGCGAAAAGGCCTGTATTAAAAAAAAAAAAAAAAAAAAAAAAAAAAAAAAAAAAAATTGGGCCATTGCATCAGCAAAATGGTAACAACTGTTATATTGCAACCTTTGCTTGTGAATGGGTTGCTTAGCAACAGATACCACAGACTCAAACCAACTACTTGAACTCTTTGAAATTGACTAGGGAACAGCATGTGAGCCTCTGAGCTGTCTCAAATAACAGCTATGAGGCAGGTGAGTAGGGTGACCAGATGTCCCGACTTTATAGGGACAGTCTCGATTTTGGGGGGCTTTTTCTTATATAGGCACCTATTACCCACCACCCCCTGTTCTGATTTTTTACACTTGCTATCTGGTCACCCTTCAGGTGAGGCAAGTCGAGAAGAGATGGGATGAAGGCAAAGAGATGGGGAGGTAGATGACAATAGTGAGAAGGGGAAGGGAACAGACAGATAAAACTAAAGAAATGGGGGGGAAAAGCAAGTAGCCATGAGGTGGTAGAGGTGGGCTGGGATGGGTAGAACAGAAATAAAAGGAAAAGGCAGTGAATAAAAAGTGGATTGGAGTCAGAAATAAGACAATAATATGAAAAATGGTAGAGGGGTGGTTTAAAAACACAGAGAACCTAAAACACAAAACAAAATCTGGAGTGATTTAGTAAGAGAACATGAGATGCATACTTAAATGCCTATTTGTCAGCCAGCCCGACTACAAAGACACCCACATAGGTCATATGTAGTTTCATTTATAATTTATCATAAAGATACAGGAAACAAAGACCATAAATATTTTTTGCTTAAATAAAATCAATGAAACGAACATCTAGTTACTACATTGTATCTAACCAGTTGCACAACATAATTCAAGCAATTAATTTCAAATGATGTGTTTTTATAGAGGCTGTAGGAACGCTGATGAAAGAGTTAAGATAATGACTCCTGAAGAGGATGTTTTTGATAATGAGCTGGTAGGAGAGACTATATTAGGGAAAACACTTTAATTAGCAAGCTACGGAGGTGGCTTATCTTCCTGCTTTGATGGAGTGGGTGGGGTGATTTTTTTTTTTTTCCTTTTGAGGGTGCCATAGCATAGAAGTTAGTAGGATGGAAACAATGGCAACCATAAGCAGTAATTATGCTAATGTGTCCATTGTAAAACTTGGTAGTGCTAATACTTGAGCAAAAGGAGAATACTCATTAGCTTGTAGCTGCAGAACCACAAATATCTACTTCCTCGGCCTCCAACCACTAGAAAATGTGGGACTACATCTTTTGTCATTCACTACTCCCCACTTCCTCACTTCCTTTGAGTTTGTCTACCAGTCTAGCTTCTATTTCGTTATGCATGCATGAGGCCCTGCCCTCAATAGAATTCACCCCAAAATGAGATCCTACAAGTGTTCTCACGCTCTGCCTTTCCTTTCCATGGGTCGGCTGACTCCCATGCACGGAGCAGTAGGAATGTCCTACTGCCATTGTGGCAGTTATTGGAATTTTTTTTAAAACATGCTTGTCGTAAGTGTAATGAGTGCTTTTTGGCTCACAGTGCAGAGACAGCATAGCATGAGAGTGGAAGACACACTTATTTGTCAGTCTCTTTGTAACGAGGCTGGCACCCACCTTTCGCGAGTGCCCCCTTCTGATTGGGCGTGTCTATGTTCTTTTGGTCTGGAGACCCCTTTCAGTGGTTCTCAGGTGGGTTTTCATTGACTCAGCCCTCCGGCCGAGTCATACTGTCTGCACATTAGCCAGCACAAACTCCTTCTTCGGTATATAGTCCACAGGGGCCTATCTCAGTACCCCTCTGGTGGTTTCTCTCTCTGGCCCTCCTTGGGCTTTAGTATTTAAGTAGTCCAGTCCTGATATGGGGCAGTATCCCCAGGGTTCCTCCCTGGAGACACTATCTTTCTGTAGCCCTCCCCAGGCTCAGTCCTTACTCAGTCCCTAGCAGCCAGACAGGAGCCTCTTGGTCCCCCTGTCCCTGCCAGCAGACTTAGCTGTCTGTAGTCCTGCTGCTCTTCCAGGCAGCCAGGCCTGCAGTCCATTCTTCTCCTGCTCCATGCAGCAACTAACTACTGCTCTGTTCTGCAGCTCCTTTTATATGGCCCTCCTGGGCCCTGATTGGCTGCTTCCCCTGCAGCCACTCTAGCCTGCTTGGAGGACCTCTCCACTGCTCCTTTCCTGGGATGGGTGTGGCAGAACCCTGAGGCCTCCAGCAGGGGGCCTTTGGGCCTGGTCCACCCCATCACACTCATGCAGTTCTAGACACTAGGGTACATTCTCTACTTCTACTCGTGCATTGGCAACTGTTATAGAAAAACATAACCCTTTGACAGAAAATTTAGAGCAAGGAGAAGGGCTCTCTATAGAGTCAGTAACAGGCCTCCTGTACTTAGTCCTTAATAGTAAGTATATGACTGTCATATTTGAAGACCCAAAATCAATCTAGGTAGGCTAGGGTCTTACATTGATGCCCATCACCATAGTGTCTGAGCTCCTGAGTAAAAAATTACAACAATGAGCGAGTCAGTAGTGAGATCAAGTATTCCTTATAGACATTAACAGGTTGAGTCTCTCCAGCTGAAGAGGCTCTGAAGTTTCTAATTATGTCTGTAACTGCTTTGAAAACATATCACCCATGGGCTTGAGGTATGAACAACTCAAGCAAAGTCAGTGAAAACTTGGATGAAGATGCCAACTCAAAATAGGCAACTTTAGTATTAACTAAGTTCAACAGTGCTTTAGTAATCCAATTTGCTTGATCATGCTAGTTTTTTCTGTAATTATAATCAAGGATTAATAGAATGAAATGTATATTTATAGCTAGATTTATTATAAAAGAATCTTGTTAACATTTCATAAATCTAACTGTGGATTGCGAAGGGATAATTCGCTCAGTCTGCAAGAGCACAGGTAACAGTGCACCGGGGACAAAGAGCAGGTGGCTTGACCTTGGCTGCATATGCTCAAATAAGGAGGAAAGTGGAGATGTCAATCGACTCCAACGTTTCCAAAAGGGAATGAAGCCATAAAAAGGGACAAACTCAATAAAGTAGAGGTGTGGAGAGGAGAGGAAACTGAACTGATTGCAATATTTTAAGCTGAGGACAGAAGGGAGACAGGAATCTATTGGCTGTATTGACACTGAATGCTGCTGTTAGTGTAGCCTGTTATTCTATTTAAAGTGAATTTTGTAATGTGGTAGTGGGTTCGGCTCTGGTGGCTACAGTTTCAAGCTGAACAGAGTGAAAGTCACCTCTGCTACTTGCTTCAGAGTTAGTCTCTCTAGTAGTGACCACACAGACATTCACAAGTACAAGGTCTAGAGTGTTTTACAAGTTTTATTAAAGTTATGATCATCCAAGCATATAGAAGTTCTATACAGACCTATGCACAAGTTACAAATATAGTTATACACACATCCTTAACAACAGTGTTAGGATCTGATGGGTCTCTCATGGCTTGATCATCAGTAGAGGGATGGTTCCTGCTGGAGTCTCTCAGAGGGAGCTCAATTTTCCTGTTCTGGGCATCCCCTTTTTATAATGTGATTCTGTCTATACCTACATTCTGCACATGTCCATAAAAGTGCCAACCCTCTTTTCTCTTATTGGTTTGTGTCCCCTGGAAACTTAAGGGACCCCAGTTTTCTATAGACTGTGTAAGTTCCCTTTATTCTCATTAGCATTGACACACAACCTGTATTCTGTGGATAAGACACATGTCAGAGACAGATGCGCCTTTACAGTATTTTTATGATCTAATATTAATCTTTTGGGTAATTGTTTGCAATCTTACCAGTTGGTACCTCTTTTCCCATAATCCTAGAGCATCGGGTTATTTCCTGGTCTCTTAAATAGCTAAGCTAAAATCTTGCAGGCCTCAACCTACAGGTTTTTGCATTTCAGCTTGTCTTACTCATGTCTAATACTTGGTTCCTCTAAATACTGATTAATCTTATACTTTTATAATCCTTCAAATTAACTCTAATTAACATACAATAAATATATGTAATATAACACATTAATCATAACATCACATAATAAATAAATAATAAACTAAAATAATTGGCTACATTAGGCACGAAGAGATGTAATTTGGAAGAACATACAGGAATTGTCCATTGGAAGAAGCTGCAGCAACAGTATTGATTCTTTTACCATAGCCACATCCCAAGAAGACCTATGGGCATGTCAGCAATCAGACACGATGCAGCTGTCACAGTTTCAGGATAATTGCATTTGTGTTTTTTCCCCTCCATGGTCCCTGAATGGCACCTACTTACAGATTTCCAGCTCCCAGCCATCACCTGTCTTGGGGGCAGACCCAGGCCTCACTCCCTCCTCACCAGGGGTTTTAAGGCTACACAGCTCCCTGGACTGCACTAAACAGAACGGTCCCTGTGCTTTGCTTTCTCTGAAGGCTAGACCGGTTTGTTGCCTGCAGTTGTAGGTTACCACACAGTTCCTTCTAAGCAGGCACATTTATTTTTAAGGTAAAAACATTACAGAGAAAATACATTAAAAGAACCTACATGCCTGCTTTAAAAGCTTAGCAGAGGTCACCCCAACTTCTTGTAGTTTTCAGTCCTTCAAAAACCACCATTGGGTTTCCCCCCATAATTACAAGTTCATATCTGTCTTAGATCCAGAACCAGAACAAAGGCTGGGAAGAGCAGCCATTTCTTTATACAGATTAGGCTTATCGGGTTATCAACAGACTAAGAGCCTCTCCTCAGAGCATAGCTTCAACAGGCTGGGTTTTTGCATAACCCATAGTTAGGTAATTTTCATTAACCTCTCCCAGGGATTCCCCAGGAAATCCACTTAACATTTATTGTCCCAAAAGTCTATATTTGTCTGGCACATTTTCAGTGTAGTCTTTTGAACTCCCAGTTTTTTCACTGGTCTCGTCTCTTCCCCCCTCTCCCCCTCCCCCGGAGAGGTTACATACAATCGTGACCCACAATTAAATTTGTTTTATACAATAAGGGTTTTCAAGGATACTGCAGGAAATTGTCATATCTGTCTCAGCATCCAACAAAGGTACTGATGCATAGTGAGCTTACATAGAGGTCCAGAATCAATATTAATGGGACAAGTTAATTCCTGGAGAACAGGAATTCTGAAATACCACAGATGTAATCCAGAGGAATTTGCAAAGTCTCCACATTCAAAAGTTTTAAGCTAAAGCAGAGAACGCATCTGGATTCAGATGGTCGCAGAGCCAGGAATCCAATGGGGTGCCTTTGAAGCCATCAGGTCAGCGATCTTTGGAAACCAGCACAGATCAAGAGAGCATATGAAAAGCCTACAGGAGATGGGAACATTTGCTTGAGTGAGTGAAGGGAAATGGAATTAGAAGGAATTCTGAGACCAGGAAAAAACTCTAAAGTTACTTAATTAGTTGATAAAATAAGCTACTTGTCTGATATTGATGTGCACAGTGTTCATCATCCTGAGCTAATTTGAAAGTCACATTTGTTTTAATTGTAAGCAGGGACTCATCATCAAATGTGTGTGTTTCTAGTGAAGTCCTGCAGGGATTGGTTCTTGGCCCTACACTATTTAACATTTTTATCAATGACATGGAAGAAAACCAAAAATCATGACTGATAAAGTTTGCAGTTGACACAGAAGTTGGAATGGTAAATAATGAAGAGGACAGGTCACCGATACAGACAGATCTGGATTGTTTGGTAACCTGGGCACAAGCACACAATATGCAGTCCACTAATACCTCTGAAGGAGGAAGAATTGAGCCATCTCTGCAGGGATTCAAACATGCAGTTCTAGGGAGTCTAAATATTCCCTACCCAAAACCAAAATCACTAAGCTTAAGGAACACATGTGGAATATGGAATCTTATATTACATCTGCTGCTTTAGAAGAATATTTTGGGAACCTCGTGTAATGAGTAAGATTTAAATATTAAATCAGAGAATAAGAAAAGGCAAATACACAATAATTATCGAGTGGTTCAATGAAGGACATTGGTGCGTTTAATTATACTTGAGTTGGCAGTAGCTGCCTGTAGATTTTCTACAATGTCATAAGTCTTGACCATCAGTCTTTGGAATATCTATAGCACTAGATGAGACTGAAGGATGTGGGGGGTATGGGAGAGGGAAGAGTGGGGGCTGGATTTAATAATTACTTATCTTTTCACTCAACACTTGACCATATTTATATGATGCTAAATAAACATGACTGCCATATCTGTAGCTGTTCCATGTTTGCTATAGCTTAAGGCCCAGTTCTGCAAACGCTACTAAGCACAGTCCTTAATACGATAAATAGTCCTGCTGACTTCAGTGCAATTACCACTCTCAGAAGAAAGGACAATGTTCAGTAGAAAGTATTTGCCAGATTTGGCCCTAAATTGTCACTGTATATCTATTTCTACTGTGTTTTCTAAAAGAACGTACAACATGTCTCTAGGAAAGTTTGGGAGAAAGGAATATCAGAATGTGAATGTAAAGAGAAAACAGAAGTCCACATTCCTCCATAAGAAGGGTACGGTGTACAAATCCCATGAAAGAGATATTAAGACCTATGAAAATGTTGTTACCACAGCAGTCCTGTGGTTCTTATCAATTGGAAGGTGGGTGACAGTAGTTGACCATAAAAACCACAGCTCATGTGAATTAGCCGAGAAAATTGTTTCCAAAGGTTAAACAGCAAAGGCTGCATTAGTCTGTTTTTTGACTAATATGTATTTTCTCTTTGTTGCAGAGGATCACCAGACAGGGATGGAATTGTAAGTACTGAACTCTTCTTATAAAATTATTTTTAATAGCATTCAGTCTGTGTCTGTCTAAAAGCATTGTTCTCTGCAAATAAGCGTAAGGAAGTCTTACACTTTCTCTCTATTTCCATTTAATGTAGTAAAGACATTAAAAATTCTCTTTACAAGATAGCTGTTTGTTTAAATCAGAGGAATTCAGTCTGGGAAGATTATTTGTCAAAAATAAGCAGCCAGGATGGCTGCAGTGCCAAAATCATCTCTGTTGTACATACAGCCACTTTATAAATCCTGTATAAAAATAGTTCAAAGGTAATGTTAAATAAAATCAAGCATTTGAAAGCTGCTTTTTTATTATGAATGTTTACTTTTTATGGAAAAATGTTATACAGCATTTTCTGCACAACGGATTAATAATCTGAAAGGTTATTAAGAGAAATGTGACAAATTTGACTATTTTCTGTGCAATTTTTATTTTCTATATTAAATTGAAAATAGGAGAGTTGTTACTTCAAAATTATGGCTGCTTTAACTTATGGTTTTAGGAATGAATGTCCCTACTAAAACTGGACTTTAGAGGGGTTTTGATTCCTAAATTTCAAGTTTGCAAAGAAGTATGTTGGGTTCAGACATCAATTTTACTGTAAGTTGTTTTTTTAAAAAAGATTTTGTACTCGGATTTAAAAAGCTCATGCCTAAAATAAAAATCAGGAACATATTCAGAAGGAAAACTGGTGCAACTGGGAAACTGTTTGTAGTTGCTCTGCATCATACTCAGAGCTCTGGAGTGGAAACTAAACCAGTCCTTAAAAATAAAATGTGTCTCCCGTAAAATCACACACAAATTGGATGGCCTAATCA
This sequence comes from Terrapene triunguis, assembly GCF_002925995.2. Taxonomy (NCBI): domain Eukaryota; kingdom Metazoa; phylum Chordata; order Testudines; family Emydidae; genus Terrapene; species Terrapene triunguis. The sequence goes on along the minus strand of NW_020664562.1, from coordinate 37,233,114 downwards.
CCGCTTTAAGAGGCACAAGTCTTTTGGCATCTGACCCAAGATCCTTAGCTTGGTGATAACCCTGCACTCATAGAGCCCCTTGTCATTAATTGTTAAGAAATGTCAAGAAATGAAGTTCAGAATACTAAACGTTGGGTAACACTTTAATCAAGGCTCTATTCATCAGAAAGAAAGGAAAAAAATGTAGCTTTCCAGATTACATGAAACTGTGGAATGTACAAATCTGTCTTCCCTGGTCTTCAACCTCTGTTTCTCCTCTTCTGCTCCTTTTCCTTTCCTTTTCTTTCTGCCCTTGGACTCTGGCCCCCCTTTTATTCCCTTTGGCGGCGGCACTCCGGACCCCTCTCCCCTCTTTTTTTTTTTTTTTTTTGTTTGGGGTGGCAAAAAACCTGGAGCAGGCCCTGCCTCCTGTCTTCTGCTGCTCTCACTGTTTCTTCTCTCTTTTCTATGTCAGCTGCAGTCAGGGATTTGCCTTATCTCTTCTCCATATGCAGTACTCCTCATGTTTCAAATGCAGTGCAACTTTCCTTTTCTCCCTCTGCAATTTCTGAGGCCTCCTGTAAATGTGACATACTTACCCAGAGATAGTGATGTGTGGGGGAATTCTGTTCATCTTTGTGTCACGTATACAGACATAACCACACTGCGCTTCTTGAAGCAAGAAAAAAGTGTAAGGTGGATGCCCCCTATATAGGGAGTCTAAGAATGAAGAGTTAAGTTAATACAGGGGTGGCCAACCTGTAGCTCCGGAGCCACATGCAGCTCTTCAGAAGTTAATATGCGGCTCCTTGTATAGGCACCAAATCCGGGGCTGGAGCTACAGGCGCCAACTTTCCAATGTGCAGGAGGGTGCTCGCTGCCCAACTCCTGACTCTGCCCCCATTCCACCCCTTCCCCTGAGCCTGCTATGCCCTCTCTCCTCCCCCGCCCCCTCCGAGCCTCCTGCACACCACGAAACAGCTGATCGGGAGGTGCGGGGAGGGCTGGGGAGGTGCTGATCAGTGGGGCTGCTGGTGGATGGGAGGCACTGGGAACAGGGGGGAGCTGATGGCGGCTGCCGATGTATTACTGTGGCTCTTTGGCAATGTACATTGGTAAATTCTGGCTCCTTCTCAGGTTCAGGTTGGCCACCCCTGACTTAATAGATTGAAAGACCTTCTGAAACCAATGGCAAAACTACTATTGATTTCAGTGATAGCCGGATCGGGTGCCAAAGTTGTGGGTAGCCACATCATGGCTTTTTTTGTTGTTGATGCTAAAGAGTAGCAGAAGTAGCAATTGTTGTTGTTTAGATCTAGTATTACAGGCACTCTTCAATAGCAAACGGTTAGCAGTTTTATCGTCCGTGATAACAAGTCATTGAGCTAAAATGGGCAGCCCCATGCCCCGACCTGCTCAGCCTACCCAGTGCTCCTGCCGGAGAGCAGGAGAAGCCTGCGACCCCGCTCCCCAGCAGGAGTGTCGGGCTGAGGGGCGGGGCAGGGCAAACCCCCACACCCTGACCCCATTTCCCCGGCAAGAGTGCTTGGGGGGGGGAAACCGGGGGGACTGCAGGCAAAAGGGGTGAGGAGGGGCCCCCCACTTGCTCTGGCCCAGGGCCCCACAAATCCCTAATTGGGCTAAAAGTTATGAGTGAGGTCCTTCTTCTCCCTCTTTCCCTGCCCCCAGCCATTTTACATGAGCTCTCTGATAAGCAGCCTCTGAACACTCCTAGTGGATTGGGTCCTGCAAGTGAGTTAGGCAAAGGAACACCTATCTTCCCCTGGTTTGTGCATCACATTGAGAGTATGTGTGCAGAGAGTACATGTGCAGGTGCAGAGGCAGAAACATAGGCACCTAGTAGGGCTGCCAACTTTCTAATTGCAGAAAACCCCGCCCCCTACCCTGAGGCTCTGCCCCTTCCCCTCAGCCCTCCCCCACTCACTCCATCCCCCCTCCCTCCGTCACTCACTCTCCCCCACCCTCGCTCACTCGCTCATTTTCACAGGGCTGGGGCAGAGGTGGGGGGGCGGGCTCCAGGGTGGGGCTGGGGATGAGGGGTTTGGGGTGTAGGAGGAAGCTCCGGACTGGGGCAGAGGGGTTTGGAGTGTGTGTGGGGGGTGAGGGCTGTGGCTGGGGTGCAGGCTCTGGGGTGGGGCCAGGGATGAGGGATATTTGGAGTGTGGGAGGGGGTGCGGGCTCTGGGAGGGAGTTTGGGTGTGGCCGGGGGCCCAGGGCTGGGGCAGGGGGGTTGGGGTCTGGGAGGAGGGAATGGTGCGTGCTCCGGGTGGCATTTACCTCAGGCGGGTCCTGGGAAGCAACCAGCATGTCCCTTCAGCTCCTAGTGGGAGAGGTGGCCACAGGGGCTGTGCAGTTCCTGGCCAATGAGAGCTGCGGAGCCGGTGCTTGGGGCAGGGGCAGCATGCATAGCCCCCGTGGCCACTCCCTTAGCAGAAGGGACATATTGCTGCTTCCCGGGAGTTGCGTGGATCCAGGTAGGGAGCCTGCCTGCGCCACCAACCAGACTTTTAATGGCCCGGTCAGCAGTGCTAACCGGAGCCAACAAGGTCTCTTTTTGACTGAGTGTTCCAGTCGAAAATCAGACACGTGGCAACCCTAGTGCCTAGGGAAACTTTTACTGCGAAAACTTAAGCACCAAACAAGTTTAGGAGGCTTCAGGGTTTGACAGAAGCTGAGTGGGGGTGTCGTGAATCCCAGTGAGACCTGATGCTGCAACTTAGACGCCTAAAGTGGCAGTTATTCTCATAAGTCCTGTTGTGAATCTAACCCTTTGTGTAACCTTCTTCAGTATGCTGTCTTCACGGTATGGTCTTGAAATCCCAAACTACAGAATCCCAGCCATTCTGACTGTATCCGTTGTTGACATGCGCTGATCTTTTTTTATAGAGCAGAAGTTCTCGAGTTGTGGTCCGTGGACAGTTGGTGGCCAGATGGTGCTGACATCTCCTTCCCCATTTCCAGCTGCTAACATGCATTAATAGACAGACAAAATGTAGTAAATCCCTTCCTAATATTACCTTTCCATGCAAGCAACTGCTGTAGTTGCCACAGGAGTGAAATAGTGATTGTGAATGGGAGGGAAGGGGGTCTGTGGATCAAGTAGAGCGGAGGTGTCCATGAGACAGTCAAGAAGGGATGTTTATTAAGAAGGAGTACACGTTACGAAAAGTGTGAGAGCTTCTGATACGCTACCTGATTCTTCCTGCCCGTTTTACAGATTCAGGGCCTAATCCTGTGGGATCAGGCCCTTTAAGTGCTTGCTGAACCAGGAATAGGATCTAATGCGTCCTTGAGATACAAAATACCATAAAGCCTCTGTAGCCCAATATCCATCAAGCCTATTGTCTGGTGAATAGAGCCCTGGTATGAGTCCCAATGTTTCCTTTACATTTAAAAGAACCAAATTTGGCCAACCTTCTTTTTTTTAAACTGTATAGTATGTTTGCTAACTCCATGTCATTCTTTGTGTGTTTAAAACCCTCCCAATACTTTAACACTTTTTCTACAAAAACAAAATCCATTCCAGCTTCCCAGCCCTCATCCTCATGAGCCACCCTTCAATAACAAACCAGAGTGTGCACGTGAAGGAGGAAAAAAAATTTCGGTAAGGAAACAGATTTCAGTTTAAAGCGTCCAAAGGGTAATAAAAACAGTGAGTAAAAAAATGTTTTAAAAATTGTTGAACACATTAGGAAAACTAGCTTTCAGACTTCTGATATGTTAGCTATAAATACAAATTTATTACTAAAAATGTAAAGATTAACAACTATGCAGAGCACATTCAAAGCTCAGTTTTTTCTCAGCCTCTAAAATAAGGTACTCAGTTCTGCATTTAGGTGCTTTGATACTACAGTGATGAGCATGATATAAAAACAGAAAGACTTAGGGCTTGTCTACATGAGCAGTTTGCACCAAGCTGGGGTGTGACTCTACCCCACACTGGCCTGCCATAGACTAACTATCTGCACGGACCCTCTGGACACGTTAATCGTTCGTTAATGTGCTTTGATTAGTCCTGTTTCAAAGAGGGTTAGCTCAAAAGGCATTAGAGAACTGTTAATGTGCATCAGCAGGGTCCACACAGACAGCTGGTTTGCAGGTGGCTACATCAGGGTAGCGTCACACACCAGCTTGCTGCGAACTAAATGTTCATATAGACAAGCCCCTAGGTGCTTTGTGGCCTGATCCAACTAAAATCAATAGGAGTCTCTCCACTGATTTGAGTGGAGGTTGGATTGGCCTTTAAATTTGGGCATTTGAGTGCCCTCGTGCTACTGTTAACCCAGTTCCATTCTGGGTGCTGTCTAATTTAGCTCCTGAGTTTGAAAACTGGGCCTATATTAAGTATCTAAATTAGAGGATTGTTTAAACATATTTAGTGCCTTAAGTGTGGCCTGACATGTTTAGCTTGCATAAGTGTGCTTAGTTTGACATCTCTCCGACTGGTAAACAGCTTGTTGATTTGAAAAGAGATTGGTTTGCTGCACATACAGTACATTTTAATTGTAGAGACTTCTTTGGCATTTTTTTATTGTGTGGTGAAGAGACAGTTGACTTTGCTTTAAGATGAACCTAACCATAGTGACATCAGAAATGCAGCGCAATTCCTGTCTGAACATTATAGTGGTCTTCATCTGCGCCACTCTGTGGAAAGGTGCATTAGGGTTTCTTTTATAAACTCCTTTGGGTAAATGTTTTATAACTTTGCAGTTAAAATTTACATTGAGAGTACAAGTTCTCAAGCTAAGGCCAGAACTCTGCCCAGCTATCAGTTTTTGTTTTTGCTAATTAACGGATATTGACAAGGGAACCATTTTTGCCCTGGGTGGGGTTTGTGGGGGTGTGTGTGGTAAATAATAGCAGAGTTTGACCCTAGATCAATCTGAGCCTCTTTAGACTTCCAGCACACACCTCAGGTGGAAAATTAGTCACTTTTGCTGCACCATTTAGCACCATTTTTGCAATGAATACAGTTTACTGCCTATAAGAAAGCAACATTAGTTTCTGCAGAAACCAATAATACCTGTTAGCATATCATGATTTTTTTTCCAGAAAAGACTAAAGCAGTGGATGATGACTAAGCAAGGAGGCTCATTATATTAATGAAACATTACTTTTGACAAGGCTTTCTACATGTACACATGTGTATATGTAACCCCACAACTACCACTGTTGCAATCTGAAGAAAGCTATGTATACTCAATAAGAGAAGATGTTGTGGATATCTGTACAATACTTGGTGGTCATGAACCTATAGCACTATAAATGTGCTGAAGTGTCACAGCACAATGAATTAATAATTTTGCTTCCCTTCCTCACAGGAGTGTTGTGGATTTCAATTAATGGTTGTTTATAAAGTGCACTGAAACAGACATGTGGAAGATTCTACAGAAATGCAAACTACCATTTATTTGCTGGGCTGTGGATTTTGAACTGCCCTATTTGTTACAAAAAATCAGTCTTTTACATTATGTTAATAATTTTATCGTTTGTATGAAATAGCTATTTGTTATATAGGGATATCACAATCATCTAACTGTACTGACCAGTTTCTTTAGAGGGTTGCTAGTCTGGCCATTCTGTGACAGATTTCAGTAGTTTGCTCCAGATAGACATTGTGTGATTCTTAGCTCTTGAATTTAAAAATTGTAAAATTGTTCTCAAATGTATTACAGAAGAAAAGTAATGGAGCTCCAAATGGATTTTATGCAGAGATTGACTGGGAAAGATATGTAAGTATCTGGATGATCTCCTCCCCCCATTTAATAGATGTCAGTGTTATGTGATGAGGAATTCATATACCTTCATATGCTGCAGGATTATCTCACTTTGGTAGACAACTGTTTTCACTGATCCAAGTGTGTTTGCTTCATATGCAGCATCCTCATCTTCATTTCATTCTCTACACTTCAGAATGAAGATCACATCCTGGAGTATTCATAACTCCAGCCTGGTTCAAATGTTACCACGTATTTCAGACAAAGACTCAGTTTTCCTTTCCACATTGTTATGTGGAAATGACAATTACTAGAGCAAGCGGGGGGGACTGTCACGAGGCACACTTCCCTCAGAAAATTTTTGCCTGTTGTTACGAGTTACACCTAAGATTACTGGAACTTGGAGTGATTCATGAAAACTATATTATCTCCAGGTTTTTTTTTTTTTTGTTTGACGTGAATTTGACAGTGTTTCATGTGCAGTTGATTTAACTATAGGTAGTTTCCCCTGTTGTTCATGTATCCTGCAGCAACAGGGGAGAGAGAAAAACCTGCAATAAAAAGAGGAAAATGTAATTGTAAAACCACAAAAATTGATATGAGGGAACTAACCCGTTTTTTCATGCTGAGTGTGCCTCTTTAAGTGATGGAGTAAAACTTACTGTTGAACTACATCACTGTGGAGAAAAAAATGAATTCAGCTATTTTATCACCCTACAAATGTGTAGTTGAAACCTAACCTTATTCTGAAATATATTTTATATCCGGATGTTAATTAGATTGTGTAAAATTATCCAGAGACTGGGTAGCTCAAATTACCCATTAAGTACCAATTACCCTGAGTAATAAGGAAAGGTCTATTTGAGACCGATTATACCATCAATATGGAATATGTCAAAGTTAATTGGGGGAAAAAAATACATTTCAATTGAACATTGAGGACGTTTACCTGCAAAGAAGCGAACAGTTCAAAACTGTTAAATGCAGCACTAATAACTTCTGCCTTAACTGCCTACAGGTCTGATTCTATAGCCTATTCTACAGGCTCAAAGGCCTGCAAGGTCGAATGCTATTCTGGAATGTATGGGCTCTAGAGTAGAAGTCCTTCCCTAGAACAATTGTGTTTCTATACTATATGGCTTCTTATTTTTGGTGTCTGCCTTCCATTGTTTCCATCCCTCTTCCCAGCACTTTTTACCTGCCTAATTCTGTGGACCATAGTTGCAGTAGTTTCTGCAGCAACCCAACCGAGACTGTTAAAATCCTGTGCAATTCCTACAATCCTGCCTTTCTTTTCTCTCCAAACCCTTACACTTGCCAGGTCAGCTCTGTGCAGTGGACTTGATTGACACTGCCAGAGTTAACAGCAATATCATTTACCTTGGCATGGTAGGGTAGTTTATAGATATTAGCAAGCGCAGCTCCAGCCATGTTAAGCCTCCTATAAACAAAGCCTTCCCTTCAGCTTGTGGTATTTTTTTCTAATTTTGGGTAAAGCTCACTTAATCAGCCCAGTGTTTCCTTTGACATATCCTCCCGACAGAAGAAATAGCTTAAGCTGCTCTTTAATAAAATGTTTAACAAGAACTTAATTACTTTGCTTTGTTTATACCCCACCCAGAATTCACCTGAGCTTGATGAAGAGGGATACAGCATCAGACCAGAAGAACCAGGCTATATCCTTTATTGTTAGCCTTACATCTTGGTTTGCAAACTGTAATATGATCATGGGTTCATGGAGTGGTCACTGAAATTTTTCTGTACACTATTATTCCTCAGCTAAAAGTGAAGCCCAGTGGAAAATCACCTGATACAGTTAACCAGAAGGCACTTCTAATTGCCTTGTTTTATTCATAAGAAATTATGAGGAGTAAGTGGATAGGAAGTGCACTGGGAAATAATTATGTTCAGTGCATGCCACTAAAACAGATCTGATTATAATGCTTACAGTGAATAGAAGCAGATTTCTAGCCCTTTTCTCTGGGTTGGCAGAAACTAGAAGGGTTGCAGAAGCAGTGTGTTCATTCATTGGAGGAAAGAAGCAGTTTACATCTCTCTGCAGAACGCCTTTGGCCTTGTAAGAAAGGAATTAAAACTAGAGGAGCTGAGCAAATGTTACATTTATGAGTCTTGAAAAGTAAGAATCATCATCTAATGGTCAGAACCCAGATCTCTAGATTCTCAAGCCTATTTTCAGCTCTGCCATAGATTCACTTGGGCAAGTCACCTAACTATACTTTAGTTTCTCCATCTATAAAATGGGGGTGCTACTACTTTCCTTCTCAACGAACTAGTGACACTAGTGAGTGTTTATAAATCATGCTGTGATTCTCTGATGGAAGTTAATATAGACATGTGCAAAGTATTGTATTTAGTCTCCAGCTTGTTTATGCTGATCTAATAGCTGTTTAATTGTTGACACTCTTCCTTTCATCCATTTAAATGGACGTAAGCAGGAGCAAGAGGAGACAGATTTGCTTTTAGAAAAACAAGATAAGCACAAATGAATTTCCCTTTTGAAAATCACCATTCATTTACATTGACATGTAAGAGGCTGTGAAAGTGTAGATACATATTTTATTTAAAATACATGTGTCTAGGGTGTGATAGGCACCATAGAAAACCCTTAAGATAGCTATACATTTTATTTACTTGGTACAGAGGAGCCATAACATTTTAGATATTCTCAAAATGTAGAACAATATATACACACTGGCCCATCTCCTCCACTGTGACGCGCAGAGCACAGGTATGAGGTGTGCATATGAAGGAGGCTTAAAGCTCACATGTGCTCTCCCTTCATCCTCCTCCTGCTGGCCAGGACCTCTGCATTTTGTTTGAACAGGCTGAAGAATTCTCTCTTATCCCAGGATGCAACACACAGCTGAGGCTTGGCACAGTGAAGGGATATTGTGGCTATATCCCCTTTCCTCCAACCATAGCCACGTTGCAGGGAAAGTTAGTGGCATAAGATTTGGTGCTACTACACCCTTTACATGGCAGGTGATCTCCCTTACAGGCTTTGCTCACTTTACAGGTAGTCTGTGTCAATGGTGCGATACAAAGCAGCCACACTGCATACAAGAATCTGGCCTGTGCCGTGAGCTGCCTTTAGTAAGTAGACCGTGGGAAAATAGACGCATAACTTCCTCCTCTGCTGCCACTGAAACTTCCTGGTTACGTATTAATGTACAGAGTGTAAACTGGTACAGTGCTGACTGGTGGGAAAAGACTACTCGTAAATTAATGCTATCCCACAGTGCAGTTTTACCTACTTTTACGAGCAGTCAGCAATTTACATCCGTGTGTGTGTGTGTGTGTGTGTCTGTTATATACAAATATGACAAAATGGAATAGTGGTGACAGAATTAGCAAAAATGTGTATCCTTTGTTACCCATTCTTGCTGGTGTACAGTTGGAGTAAAATGTTCAAAAACATCTAAATCCCATTTTCCAAAGTGACTTAGGACCCTAAATCTTATTGGAAAATAAGAGGGATTTAGGCTTCTTAAGCACCTATGTCACTTTAGACAGTGCCTAAGGCACTTTTTGAAAACTTGACTTTAGGAGTTTGAAAAGATGGGGATGGGGGTACTCTTTTGCCTCCACTCTGTATGAAAAGCCTACCTCTTAGCAGAACAAAAAATTCTTTAACTGTGATCTACCTACCAAAGGAAAGCACTTTTATTCCTCAAGTGAATCAGAAGAAGAAGAAGAGTCACACAAGAAATTTAACATTAAGATTAAGCCTTTGCAGGCTAAAGACATTCTTAAGAGTGCAGCAACTGTAGATGAATTGAAAGCATCAATAGGCAACATCGCACTTTCTCCATCTCCAGTGGTGAGTGCCTTGTGTTTTAATCTTTTACAGAGTTGGGAGAACAATAACATCCTATCCTGGTTAACTGTATTAGTAGTCAGCAAGTCTGTTAATTGAGCGTCAAACTGATTCATAGTTAAATACAATTTTTTTGCACTTTGTCTAGTTTAGACACTATTTCTTAGTTTAGTCACCCAGCAGCCATGAATAGCTCTGGGAGATTCAGTGTCATGCTTTTTAATAGATATTTTTAGTTCAGAATGTGCTAAAATATTATAAAGTTTCCTGAATGTGTCAAAATACTATGAAGAGTCTCCTTATAACAACTTCTCTATGTACTCTTTTATTTTAGTGAGTTTCACACATCTCCAAATGACCAAAACCCAACATGTATACTTTTTTCTTATTTTATTATTTAAAAAAATTAGTCTTTGCTATTACAGTAGAATCTGGACAATCCAAACTCCAGTTATCTGAAACTCCCCATTATCCAAAACAGGGTCAAGCTCCCCTCATATCTGTTAATTGCGTGGAAATTTCCCTCCGATATCAAAACTTATTAGGGCCTGATACTGCCAATCTTACATTGGGCAGTAGCGTACAATGAGTCATCTTACTGAAATCAATGGGATGGATAATTCATGTAAAAAATTACTTCTCAACATGGGTAAGAGTGGGAGAATTGGGCCCTCAGTATCTCTCATGACACTTGAATAATTGAGATTGTATCGTAATAGCAATAAGACAATAAGGCAAAACTCCACTGAAGTTGTTGGTGCTACAAAATGTAAAAATGGCAAAAGTAAGATCAGAATTAAGCCTCGTGTATTTCCCTGCTTTTACCTTCCTTCTTTCATCCTCACATCTTAATTTTAATTTTTGTTTCATTTTCTGCAGTACATAAAAATCCATCAGAACTACCTCTTGTTTTGATCTGTTACTTTCCAGATCACAATCACACCTATGCATCTTTGTAATAACACTGATACACAATGTTACATGTGCATTCCTTAATGAAGAAATAAATCTAGATTTCTAAAAGGAAGGACCATATTTCATTAAATCCTTCCTCTTTTTCATTCTATTAGCATGTATCTTTTTCAAAGCTTACCAAGATCTCTGACTTGCTATCCCAATCTTTTCAGCTGTGCAAAGCTCTGTGATTTCTCTCCATAGGTAAAGCTTAAATGTTTTTGAAGTTGCATGGATTTGCAAGTCTGGCATCTTGCTTTGAGTTTGGGATGAGAATACACCCCAAAACTCAAAGTGAAAATGAACCAAAACTGCAGTCTTCCCCACCCTCCTTATTCTAGGCCAGTGCAACATCACTAAGTTTTGTGAGTGTCTAAGTAACACCATTTATCCTTCCCTGAAGTGGGGAGTTTTAGATCTGGGATGAAACCCAAACTCTGGTGATAACCTGTCTGTGTGGTTTCTCTATGGAAGTTTTACTCTGATAATTGGCCCATTTTGTGATTTTTTTTTTTAAATGCTTTCTCCTCATTGTGACCAGGGTGCTTCCTGGACTTTCACATTCAAAGCCCAGAACCTGTATTAAAGTTTCTAGGATCATGCAACATCATCTAAACCAAATCTGTTTGTGATTCTCTTTGCCACATCACAGCCACAGTAGTCCAATGTGCATATGTCTGTGTGTATCTATATAGGCAAGGGTATCATTTTGTGGGGAGAGGACAAATACTGGAAAATTTAAAAATAGAGAAAGCACTAAAAATATACCAAAGGGTTTTTACTGTCAGGTGCAGAGATGGGGCAAAAAGATCTAATAGGTTTCTTCAGTGTCTGATTTCTGCTTCTGGGATTAAAATATTTATCCTCATTTTAAGCAGCAGAAACTACAGTACTGCTATTCTTCACAAGTAGCAGCTGCTCTATGTAGAATTTGAAATCTATAAATTGGAGCAGTTAGCCCACAATGCAGCCCCCATTCTGAGGTCCTTCACCCTCGCTAATAACTCATATCTCCATAATTCATGACTGTCAGATGTGTGGTACTAACTCATCAGGTAATTCTGTACTTTGGTCATCTAATTGCCCTAAAGCTTATGAATTTGGGGTTGATCTCATCTGAAGAATATTAAAGACCACGAAATATGTTTGCAGGCAAATGAAGATACATTAAGAGAGCATCAAAATTTGGTCGGTTCTTGGCAATCACATTTTTCTTAGCTGTTACCCTGCTTTAATAATTTTGAAAGAAAACTCACATGAAGCAACATGAAAGGAATTAGGCTCATGTGGCCACTTGCTCTCTTGTGTCTTGTGTTCCTGAAATTGAAATAAGAAAAACACAACTTAAATCCCACAGAACTGCACACGCTACTAAATACACTGCAAGCTCAAAGCCTATTTTCACTTACAAATTAAATGAAAGTATCTATTTCCTAGTTTCTGTGGTTCTTTTTCCACTGAATGGGAGTTTTGCCTTTGACTGATATGGAGCAGGATTTAGTCCCTTTGCAAACAAATTCATGTTTGTTAATTTGCTGGTGCATGAAGCTCTTCCCTTTTGCATGCAAACGTGTCAGAGTTTGGTTTGTGGCTAGTCTTTGTTCTAGTGAGCTGACTTGTACAGTTATGAAATCGTAAAGATGCTGCAGCTGGCCTGGAGGCAGGACAGCAGCGTATTCTGTTGCTGTGTGCGGAAGCTAGGTTCAAGAGTCAATTTGGGACTCTCATTTCCTGGGCTGTGGGAGCTGTGGGGACTGTAAATCGTGCAGAGTGATGGCTTTATTGTTCTGTGGAACATGTGGCTTCCTGATCCACTGACACTGCCTGGAAGAAGTTAGACTTGAGGCTAGTTGCTGCGATGCTGATCATAGAAGGGAAATATGTGAATTAGAAAGAAACATTAGGCAGAGATGAAATAGGGGAGAGAGAGAGATTCTAAGAGCCTGATCCTCAGCTACTGTAAATCAGCATAGCTCTATTCAGTTCAATGGAGTTACACTAGTTCACATCAGCTGGAGGACCCGACCCTAAATATTAACATTAAATTAACTGGATTATATGTGGTCTGTCTGAAATGAGGAATCACTCATGGAGTTATCTAAGATAAAGGCATAGATCCAGATTCGTGGACACTCCCAAAATACATGCAGCAGAAGTCAAGGGGCAGTGTGCACAGCTGGCATAAAGCATTCCTTTGTGCTGCTCTGATTCTGGTGGTATTTTTAGCAGCTACCACCATATGTTGTGTTAAACTAGCCTGAGGGCTGGTCTTGCGTACATTGGACTATAAGAACCATGAAGGGCTGAATACTTAGGCCAGGACTGGATAGCAGATATGTGTTCTAACTATGTTCCCCTTTCCTCATACACTGAAAAAGGAAGGCATGTGTCATGTAAACCCTACGTTGGATGTAGCCCACTGCAGGATCAACCCTGCACACTGGTGATCTTCCCTGGCTTGCTTACTCAATTTCTGCAATCTTAGAACAGTGACAACTTGGCACAAAGCAGACACAGTGCCCCGGGCATCTGGCCGATATAACTGAAGCCAATGTCACCAGCATTGAAGCAATGATCCTCACGCTCCAAATTTGCTGGGGGGACATTGTGTGCGGATGCCAGACTCTCGCCTTCCAAAAAAAAGCCCTCTATTCTCAGCTCACCCATGGTCAGAGATCCCGTGATGATCAGAGGACATGCTACAAAGACACACTGAAAGTGTATCTCAAGAAAACTGATGGACATCACAAGATGGGAGGAGCAAGCCACCAACCAACCTCAATGGCACCGCATCCTCCATCAGGCAGTGGCCCGCTTCAAGGAGAAGTGCCTTGCCCTCCAAGCTGAAAAGAGAGAGAGAGAAGAGGAAGGAAAAAGAAAGCACTTTCTCCCAGCAGGCAGCTGACTCGCCAGGAAATGTCTGTACCTACTGCAGGTGGATCTGGGGTTCCAGGATCCTGAGTCCTCTCTAAACCCATATGTAAATCTCGAATTGAGAGATCGCTGCTGCTGATGACCTGGGGATCTGGCCCATATACTAGAGCCCCTTTCTGGTTCAATAACTAGGTACACTTCCTTGAAAATGTAGCTTTATTTACGAGATAATATTAACACAAGCGTAGATGCTGCCGCACCCCCTGGCTTGAAGTGGTTTCAATCATATACAGAGTTTGGTTCAATGGCTCTCAGCACCCCCACTATGCAAATTTGTTTCAGCAACCCTGAACACAAGTGCATGTCCACAAAGTGAAAGGATTTTAGCCTGCATTCAACCAAACTATCTTCCTTTTAATCTCCTGCTACAACTTGTCTGCCTCACTCCCATGGGCAAACACAGTATTGAATTCTGTCAGTGCAATTCAGGGGAAAGAACACTGTCAAGTTAAAAATGCATGTATTTTAAAAGTTGCCTTAACAAGGTTGGTTTGTTTTTTAATAGTTAACTTAGAGGTGTGTGGCTTAGTGGATTGAGTGCTGGAGTGAGCTTTATGAGACCTGGGTTCTATTCCTGACTCTCCTACTAGCCTGTTGGGTGACCCTGTGCCTCAGTTTCTCTATCTGTAAAATGAAAATGATACTAATTTCCTTTGTAAAGTGCTTTAAGATCCACTGATGAAAAGCATTATAGAAGTGCTAGGAGGTATTATTTTCAGAACTGAAGGAAACTGAACTGAACCTGTAGCACTGCATCCTTGTACAAATGGATAAAACCCTTATAGTGACTAAACAAAAGTAAACTTACTAGTCTATTTTCCTTGTCATAGAACAATAGGGTTAGAAGGGAAGGCAAGGGTCAACCCTCCTGACAAGATGCAAGATTTTGTGTCTAAACCATCCAAGACAGATGGCTACCCAACCTCCTCCTTTTGGAGTGAAGGAGCTTCTACAACTTCCCTAGCTCCAAACTGTTAAAAGGACAGGATGCAGGTAAATATCATCGTGACAGGATGTCGGGGTGATATTTACTGTCAGGACAATATTTACCTGCATCCTGTCCCTTTTAGCATTTGGAGCTCTGCTGAAATGATCTAAGGGGGTACAGTGGGAAAGCAGGAAGTGGGCCCAGGAGGGTCTGAAAGAATAATTAGACTTGTCTAGAAGCATAAATATAATCGATAGAAATAAAAATAACTGTGCAGTCACTAGGGAAGGAAGCTGGAAAGTGACTTGCCACATTTTTCATAATAAAAAATAAAACTGCAGCTACTCAAGTAGTTCTAAGCTGTTAAATATGTTGCTTTGAGGTGAGAATCACAGATTTTAACAGTGGGATGTTGTCCTGTCAAAGTCAGCTGTATCCTTACAGAGATGCCAAACAAAACCTTCCTTGGCTGACCGTAGCAGAGATGAAACCTCTGCAGTTATTTGGTGAGAGAACAGCTGAGAGCCTCCTGCTAAGTTTTAATCCCTCTGTTTTGTCAGGTTTCAGAGTAGCAGCCGTGTAAGTCTGTATCCGCAAAAAGAACAGGAGTACTTGTGGCACCTTAGAGACTAACAAATTTATTAGAGCATAAGCTTTCGTGGGCATCCGAAGAAGTGGGCTGTAGCCCACGAAAGCTTATGCTCTAATAAATTTGTTAGTCTCTAAGGTGCCACAAGTATTCCTGTTTTGTCAGACTACCAGAGGAACAGTTCTATTTGAATATATGATCGCTCAATTCTGTTTTGTTAGAATCTCTCAGTACATAAATAAGGTCAGATAGATGCTTCTTTCTAGCTTGCTTGAATACACCTATTCTTTCCTGTTTGGAAGTAGTTTAATTTATGTTTCTTTACTTGTTGGGATAGTTCATGATGATGATGCAACCTGACGACATCAGAGACTATATCCTCATGCGCCAGAGTTTTACATCCCCAGCCTCCTTCCATTTTTTTTTTTTTTTACTGGCAATCCCTGCCATGTTGCCTGCTATTTGTACCATGGAAAATCCAGCCCCAAGTAGTAAGGGTTTTTTAGTGGTCTTAAGCAATGTTTATTTATGCTAAAATGAGTATATTTTATAGTACAAGCTAATAAGTTAGGTCCTGACCTAAATTTATGCATGCATGCTTGAAAAAGCTAGAATCACGATTCAATATTTCAACAACTAAATAAAAGTGGTCTGGTTTTTCAGAAGTGTTGCGCTCTCACAGATTTTATAGACGACCTTGGGATGTGAAGGCATTCCCCACCTCTGAAAATCGTGTCACTTTTATTTAGGTGCCATGGCCTTTTGTCCATACGTAGAGGAATAATGACCTAAATAAATCACTTTTTTTTCTGAACCTAACATCCTGGTAATATTTAGGAAAACCGGAGCTAGTCGGGGTGACCCAATAAGCTATCATACATGTTTACAGAAATAGTATTAACTTTTTGAAACTGTCAAAATCATTAGAAAACTTTTGAAATCATTATTTTCATTGCATTGGACTCTTCAGATCTTTGTAAATGAACCATCTTTGCTAGAGAGAACGTGTTAATAAGCCCAACATGCACCCATGTGTTCTAAATAAAAGAGAAATTCACCATTCACTGTAAAAGTTAGCTTCTTGATTTACAAATTAAAACTCAACCATATGCAATATTTCTTCTATTTCTTGCACAACTGACCTCTGAACTTCAAG
The DNA here is from genome assembly GCF_002925995.2 of Terrapene triunguis. NCBI lineage: Eukaryota > Metazoa > Chordata > Testudines > Emydidae > Terrapene > Terrapene triunguis. Next base: position 37,216,998 of record NW_020664562.1, on the reverse strand, counting down.
GTGATAGATCACCCTATTTGGTGCAGTAATATAACCACCCATTAAAACCTAACAGTTCTGGTTGCCTTTGCTAGAGTGGCCACCAATCAGATACACCCAGGCTGGAAGACAATACCTCATTTAGAGAGAGATGAGGTTTTTTCCAAGTGTAATTATGTTTCATAGCTACTGCAGCAGCCATAGTCATGGCAGCATATACAGCGGTTTCCGTTGTTTCCAGTAAAGATTTACCGTATTTATGACATATAAATAAATGTGTATTTTATGAGAGGTTGTTTACTCATTTGGGGGAACTTAGAGTGCATTCTCTGAATTCCTCCATGGAGTGGCCATGCAGATAGTGTCTCATGGGTCAGTAACTGGTTGACAGACAAGAAATAAAGGGTAGGAATAAATGGTCATTTTTCAGAATGGAGAGAGGTAAATAGTGGTGTCCCCCAGTGATCTGTACTGGGACCAGTGCTGTTCAACATATTCATAAATGATCTGGAAAAACGGGTACGCAGTGAGGTGGCAACATTTGCAGATGATACATAATTACTCAGGATAGTTTAAGTCCAAAGCAGTCTGCGAGGAGTTACAAAGGGATCTTTCAGAACTGGGTGATTGGGCAACAAAATGGCAAATGAAATTCAGTGTTGATAAGTGATCTAAATTAGCTGTACCATTCAAGAAAAAGATCTTGGAAGAATAAGTTCATAGAGGATAGGTCCATCAATTGCTATTAGTCAAGATGGTCAGGGATGCAACCCCATGCTCTGTGTGTCCCTAGCCTCTGACTGCCAGAATCGGAGAGTGGACAACTGGAGATGGCACTAATTGCCATGTACTGTTTGTTGCCTCTGAATCACCTGGCATTTGTAACTGTTGGAAGATAGGATACTGAGCTAGATGGACCATTGTTCTCAAGTTTGTGAGCAGCATCATTTAAATCTCTTTCTAACTAGCATAGCAGCTGAAGCTCACTATGGAATAGGAAGACTGCTGAAAAAGTTGAAAGTTTATTTAAAAATGGAAGAGCTTCTGATGAAACAGATGCAATTGCGGTCACCTCCCTTGAGTCATGCGGGGCTCTATTTCTCCATCCCCTGCCTAAAATGCTAGAGTGCTGAGCCTTAGGTGCAATATTTTTTTAGAAGCCTGCAACTTTTTGAGATTGGATCCTTTCATCATTCTTGCATTTGTCAAAGCTTGTAGAGTATGGCACTTTATTTTCCTGTCATATAAACCCTTTTAAGAATTTAAACTTTTAATTGAAAATTAGCTTTGAGTATAGTTAGAAATATGCCAGTAGCATATAATCATTTCTGTAAATGGTTTAAATAAAAGTGCTGTGTTGTTGTATACTATTTTTCACTATAATCTTATGTCTACCTGAATAATATTCAAACTGTTTGTATAAAATATTACCACTTTCCTGTCCGTTTAACAGGTCCGTTTAATGCTGCTTTCCATAGATGTAGATCTTTTTGTTTCTCTGTGTGTTAATTATTTTTAGAAAATATCTTATTTTCTCATTTTCTTTTTTTATTTTGGCTGCATTCTTTTAGAGGAAAAGTCCGGTAAGAAATAATTTGCTCTTTTTCTACCTTTTTATAACTTTTTTTTTAACAGAATACTTTCCTTTGGTGTTTTTTCTGTTTCCTCTGTCCATTTTTCACTTGTCTGTAGAACTGAAATGTAAAATGCAAATACCGTATATCGTTTACAAATGATGGTGTCTATTCTTTCTCCTGTGGATTTAATTCAAAGCTATTTTTAAAATGAGCTAGGTTTCGCTTCCATTAAATTTAATTATTTTCCCCTTTTGGCTTGTATGAGAAGAGGAAAGTTTGAGGGTGTTTTTTGCCCAAAGATTTATGGGATGAAATCCTGTTCCCAATGTAGCCAATGAAAGTTTTCCCATTTACTTGGGTGGGCCAGGATTTCACCCATGATATGTTTAATGCACATTACATTGCATGTCCAGTTAACAGATGATGGGGAAACCAAAAGTTCTATAGCGTAACCTTTGCTGCTGTAGTAACATTAACAATATTAATGTGTTCTTGCCAAATACTTGGTTATAAATTTTCATGCCATAATGTGTAGGCCTACACAGAGTTTTGAACATTAAATGAGTTGTGTGGTCTGAGCACCAGATCTCAAGAGAGGAACTTCTAAATTCTAGTCTCATCTCTTATAATTACTCCTCCTATTGCCTTGGGCAAGTCCCTTGAACTTTCTGCCTCATTTGCCATCTGTAAAACAATGATTTTTCCTGACAGTCAGGAGTCTTGTGAGTTTTGTTGGCTAATGTTTGGACTGAGAAGTGGGTTGTAAGATAAGCCGAGTGATAAGTTCTAGTTATTTAACCATATTAGATACATGTTCTAAAGATGAACTCTCCTTTCTTCACTTTGCTACTTTACAGTACCTCTTATTACTTAAGTTTTCTTGTGGCATATGGTAAATATTTTTTCTACCAAAATAGTTTTGAATAGATTTGAAGTAAAGTAAAAGTCCACTTGTTTCATCATTAAAAGAAACCAAATGTTTAAGAAATTTTACAACGTATCTTAATTTTTAATATGGAAGAAAATACTACCTTGATCAAATAAATAAATTATAAGAGGACTTGCTAACTAAGAAGAACACTGCAAATAGACCTTGTCATTGTAGAAAAAAATGTAGGGCCAGATCCTTAACTCACCTAACTCGGTAGTGCTCCACTGAAGTTGGTGGAGCTATTGCATCTGACACTGGCTGAGGTCCTGGTCTATAAACGTCCCACTATAACAGAAATACCTTTCTGATTCATTTTCTCCATACCACTGCAACTTCAACTTGAAGTTAATTAGTAAATTTTAGGTGAAGCTTTCCTGCAGTCTGTCTGTATTGCAGGTGGTGTGTCTGTATCGATGTGGCTTTTGTTCCTTTTCCAGAAATCTGGGACTTTTTGATCTTAGCTGTCTGCATAACCATTCACAAATAACAGTCAAGTTTTATTAGAAAATTTAAATCAGAATTTGAATGATCTCCTGGCTTTTAAAAAAACACTCATGCCTTTAATTATCTAAGGTACTTTTGTTTACCCAGTGACCCCATGGACTTTGTCACTGGTCTGTTGAATTTCACATAGTTTTTTTCCTGCTTTACTTATTTCCCTTGCTGGGCAGATAGACAGCTGCATTCATATACATAAAATGGCCTACCTGCTTCAAAATGAGAGATGACTTGTCCCATGGTAGGCTAGATGAGCTAATCAAAGATACAGAGGTCTGGTCTAGTCTTCATTGTGCACATAACTCCCATTACCTTAATGGAAATAATACGTGCAGAACAAGGGGAGAATACGGATCAGGGAAAAGACCAAAATATGAGATGTCACTGGGATAATGGGGAGTGGAGGGTTAGGGGGATGGAGAATGAGAGACACACTCTAAAGGTATGCAATGAAGGTTTCAGTCAAATCCGACTATTTGTTATGTAAAACCACTGAAGTGCTCTCTGTTTTTTAAACAAATAAAATTCTTCTCAAACTTGCACAAATACAAAAGCCTCATTGGACTAATAAATTTATCACATCTACCCCATTAATCGTATCAGATTCCTGAATTCAATAGAAAAAGAACTAACCTAGCAAAGACTACCTTGAGTGGAACTGTCAAGTATTCATTAACAAATATCACAGAGTTGTGGGAAAAGTCCAGTAAAACATCAGTTGAACAGTCCTGTATTTATTGTACATCAAACTGACCGCGGAGCTTTGCGAAACAAGAAGAGTATGCCCAAGGCAGTTGTGATTTTGACATGTCTGACTGATAGCATTTGAAGTTCCAAAACCCTACACCATCTGTTTGCAGAACACCTAGATAACTGAAACACAACTCTGAGATATGTCATGAGTAACTTCAATTTTGATTGACACATACGTGGTGATAGTAAGTTGCAGTTGTTTATTACAGGAAAAAGATTTTTACCAGTTGGCTACACCAAAGGAAAAAACAAAAAAACCCTCAAAGGCAGATTAGGAGGTTCCTTGGAAAACTGTGGGAAAATGACATTCATCCCTTCATTTACTTTCTTTGTGACTTTGGCATGATTGGCCATAATGGCTCATGTACCATGGTTTTTCCAGTTTCTTTTTACAGAAGAACCTCAAACACTGAGAAATGTGAACATCTCAAATCCCCGACCTTATGTGGCAGAGAAGTCATAAGAACTTGTATGGTTCTTGATTTGGAACATCACCAATTGCTTCTAAAACATTAGATGAACTTAACTTTACTTAATTACAGATTATAGGTCCCTGAAAAATTCCCCCTCCACTTCTGATGTGACATTTGACATAAAGAATATGTGTGTGTATTGGCAGGGAAAAGGGAGATGTCCTTGCCCCGGTTCCGTAACTGTCGATTACTAGGTGCAGTAAATACACCACAGTTCAGCTTAGCATTGTCTTCAAAAATGGTTAATACTTTGTATCAAATTCATTAACCCAAAGAGACTGTCTCTTTCAGGTATTTGTGCAGGTGTGAGAAGAATATTAATGGTTTTGAAGACTATGTAGTACCTTACTCTCAACTTTATCACTGATTTCATGAAACTGTTAGTTTTATCCATACATTTTAACTTATCTCTGCTGTAACACACACATGCTGTATATGTATATACATTCAATTATATACAAGCACACACAATAGGCCATATGTTCAGCCTTCCTCTGGCTGCTTTGCTTTGCTCTGGCAGCACACAGCAGCCAAAAACCCCTGCCAATCCAGTCCTCTGTGGATTCCTCCAGCATAGGAGGAACCCCTATGAAGTAGCTCTAGGAGATGTGGACAGGAACACCAGTGTGCTCGCATAGTTCCCTGCTACTGGTACAGCACTTAGGAGTCATAGGCAGCTAGGAGCAATTTAAAGAGTATCTGAGGTTGCTGGAGTTCCTAACCCCAGGATCAGGGAGCTTCAGAGTACCAAAGCATACCTCACCTCCCACCCACTGCACCAAGCTTGTCAGCTGCAGCTGAAGATATATGCTGGCATCTTCTTTTTTGCTTGTATCAGCAGGTAAAGTTATAGTGATACCAAAGGAAATCCGAGCCAAAGAAATAACAACCTGTGTGGTGTTGTCCAAACGTGGTCTGTGAAGCTAGTAACTTAGCTGATTGGTGCACACATAGAAGATTCTCATTGGGACTTAGTGTCCTTTAAATAGGGAAAGGATTTTCATAGAAACGTAGAAGTGAATCCTAGAAAAGTAGGACTGGAAGGGATCTCAATAGGTCTTCTAGTCCAATCCCCTGCACTTAAGGCAGGACTACGTAATAACTAGACCATTCCTGACAGGTTTGTCTAACCTGTTCTTAAAAATCTCCAGTGACGGAGATTCTACAACCTCTCTAGGGCTTTCATGTTCATTGGAAGACTCTTAGGAGAGAATACTGATAGACTCCATGTATATGTACAACTTTCTACCCCATTATACCTCTGAAGCATACACCAAAGTGTTGGCTTATTATATTCTTTTCTTGTTCTGCTACTGAGTTGTCTTCCTCTGTACAGTAGTGGTTCTGGGTACTCCTGTGTCCTTTCAAGTTCAGACCTTTTTTGGACGTGTGTGTATGGGGTAATTGCTACCCCATAATCCATTCTTCTTGTGCTCCGCCTCTGGCTGAGTATTCTCACTCACTCTTTTTACATTGGCTCACGTTAACAAGTATTTTTCCTTATTGATAATAGGGTCGTCATTGAGCTAGGACAGCATGTTCTCAAACCCCGTGATTTTCATTTCAATCAACTGAAAATTTCCAAGGAAATATTTCCTCTTTTTGTTAATGGCAATTATTTCTCTCCTGTAGAGCTTTTTTTTTAAAATTCATTGTTACCTTGGCATTCAAAACCAACTGCCTCTCAGCCCAGTTCTGTTTCTCAAATGCATATATAATGTATTCACCACCATGGTATTTAGGTGCCACGTGTTTGAAATAGTTGCTGGTCTGCTGCAGTTTCTTTATCCTCACAAGATTTGGGTTTGAAGAATCTCTTCCCAGGGGAGGTCTGTGGCTTGTTTATGGCAGTTTTCTCAAAGTTTAAAGACGCCTCAGGGTGAGACGACACCCTGCATAGACTGCATAACCCATTAACCTGCCTTGTAGAGTTGGATGAGACTTGAGGTGTCTTTAAAACACCATTTGACACCTGACTTAGCACCCACAAATACTTAATTTCTTTTAACAAAAGGCTTCCTATAGCCTGGTAAATTAAATATATTTTTAAATAGGGAAATGACGCTTCAAATCTTTGGGGTTTATGCTTATATTAATATATCTTTTTTAAATCCTGGGTTTTTTCCCTCCTCATGGAAGGGTCCTGTGAGCGCTAATGATGCCTCTTCCCTGATTTTTCCTCTTGAGAAGAAACTGTCAATCTTTCAATCATTATCTATCAAATTGCTTTGTAGCATTTTGTAATTTACAAATGTGGATTAAAATTAAACCAGCCAACTGCTGTTCACTTGGAATCTGACCCGGGCTTTGACTCCAGGTGTCTTGAGCTGAAAGGCTAGTGCCCCAAGCTAGATACTCGGTACTTTTTATATCTTATTTTAAACTTAGTGCTTCAATGGGTTGTTGGTCAGAGATTTGAACTGTGAATTACAAGTGCCTCTAACTCTAGTTTATTAGTCTCATAGTGTAAGGGAAGCTAAAGTGGCTGAAAATTGTGCAGAGACAATTCCAGGTGCTACAGGAACAAGGAACAAAATGAGCTTATTCTTATAGGGCTCACTAGGACACACTGTTGTTTTTTCTGGTAGATATTTTTACTGTAACAAAGCAACATGACCTAGTGCTTAGTTCCTGACACTTTGAGCTTGGAACTACTGAGTTCTAATAGCAGCTCATCATGACTCTGGGCGAATCACGTGCCCCCAGTCCTGCGGTAAGCTCCAGTCACTCTAATATTGGTAATACTTAGCATTCTTACATCTCAGCTCAGAGGGAATTAAGGTTGCTCAGCACCTCAGAGTCATGCCTTTAATCCTCTCTCTCTTTTCATTTTCTTCATCTGTAAAACTTGGATAAGAATATGGTATCTCCTTCCCAGGTGCACTGAGCATTGATTGTGAAGCACTTTGAAAAATGTAATATATAAAACACTCTACACATGTTGAGTATTAGCTATCCCCTGTAGCTCTAATATTACTATCTCAGAGGGAGAGAGAGATCCGTATGTCTGGACTGTGCCTGCCCTAGATCATTGGCTTCTTGGGACAAGGACAATCTGGAATGCGTTGTACACACCAGTGTTCAGTTCTCTCTCTCTCTCACTCACTCACTCTCTGTAGTTGTGATGACCCCTAACAATAATTAAAATAGTGCATTTGATCATTTTAGTTTGCCTCTTCTTGAAAAATTATCCATTGACTCAGCTTTATTTTATGGCATGGTCCTAAAGAACTGAGGAATTATTGCAAGCAAGAAAGACAGAACAAGAGGAAGGGAACTTGATCTTGAGATCAGATGCACACCTGTTAAGTCTCCACAGGTTGGATACCATCTCTCAGGCTTCCTCAAGATATCTCCTGCATTTTCTCCCACGGTTTTTCTCTTGAAACTGCTTATGTGGGTGGGTTCAGACAACTCTTCTCCATTGTGCAGTCTCCCAGCTCCTCTGCTTTCCATGAGCTGGCCGTATTGTGAGGAGTATGGTAGCTGAGAACAGAGGACAACATGAGCAAAGCAAATCAGCCCATCTGCTTGCCCTGTACTCCTGAGAGGGGAAGGTGCTTGTAAAGAGGTTTCTAACTTCAGAACTGAGTTGTGAGGAGAGCTCCATTGCCACAAGAATGAGGGGAGGGAGAAGATGCTTGTAGAGATGCCTGAGGGATGTACTTATTACACCTAAAGTTGGGAACTTCAGGCACCCTAACAGACATCTTCCATTCCACTGTGATTCTGGAGCCTAATGTTTATGTAGTTTACCCCCTAAATTCCTGACAGCCTTGTAAATCTCTAAAAAGGGTATATAAAGCAGGGTCAAGGTCATCACCACTAATGAGCAAAACCCAAATTCGGGTAGGAGTGGGGGTGCAGGAGTTCACTTTTCAAAACACTATTTATTTAATTAGAAAAATCTCATATTACCCAAGTCTGTTTACTGATCTGTCATTCTCTGACTAGGTGTCTGTTCTCTCTTCCTTCTTGCTGATCACAGAGGCGCAGCCCGGTAAGAACTCTTACAATGTTTTTGTCCTTACATTTGTTGTGAAAATGGCTGACTAGTTGTTGGGGTCTGGTTTATTTAGCCTTAAATCATTTTTTCTGCGTATCTGTAGTGAAGTAAATGAATGTACACTTTATTTGGTGTACGTTTTTTTTTTTTAACCTTCTGAATGATTGATGTATCAGAGAGAAGTCAATATACATGCTTCTTTGTTCAAATACATATGTATTTGTATTAGTCACTCAGGGTTCAGTCCAGCAGCGGTGTGAATGAGTTATGAGTTATGAAAGCATCAGTGCTTTGTTATTGGGCTGCTGAGCATGGTGTAGTGTTGTTCTCACAGTCCAACAGGGTGAAGAAAACCGAAGGGAGAAGGTGATTCAGGCTAATTGCAAGAACACTGTGCCCAGCATACACACGAAAGCATTGAGCAGCTTGTTGTGGAAGATGTTCCATGAGACCCTTCTGAAGTGTTCTCCCATGGCTGCCCCTGCCCCGTTGCTTAAGAGCTGGCCTTAAAAGAACACAGGAATAGGCGCTACCCCTGATAGGTGGTAGGAATAAATGAAAATCCTGAAAATGGCTGCCATTCATATCAATTGCATTTAAGTACCTATTCCTCAACCATGCCCTATCCTTGTCTCCCCTGCCATTCTCTTCAGGAGCAAAACTGATTCCATAACGTGTACATGTGTGTCATAAAGGTAATTACCAGCATAGATGGTGGATTGGAGTCAAATTTCATTTACTCCTTAGTATTGATGCTTGTCTTCTCAATCAAATTGAGATGTCAGCTTTGTTACCTGTTTTACATATAAATTATGCTCACCTGGTCCTAAACCTTAGTGTTTGTTTCTAATTCCAGGGTGCAATTAAAAGGAATTTATCCAGTAAGTATATATTTTTTAGTTTGCAGGAACAGATAGTGTCTCAAGAAGATTGATTCTCTCGTGAACTTTAAAGAAGGCAAATTTATGTCAAAACGTGCTCCTCTACGTAGTTTTCAAAGTATACTTAAACTTTCATTTCCCAAAGAGTAACTCTTAAAGGAGAACTCTAGGTACTGTATTATTAGTGACTGAACCCTTGAAATGGATGGGGGATGCAGTGCATGTGCCGTTGAACTGCTGTATGTAGTGTTCCACCCTTCAAGAATGTGTTGCTTATAAAATTAACTTAGTCTATTAATGTAGGGTGACCAGATGTCCCGATTTTATAGGGACAGTCCCAATTTTTGGGTCTTTTTCTTATATAGGCTCCTATTACCTCCCACCCCCTTTCCCGGTTTTTCACATTTGCTGTCTGGTCCCCCTACTATTAATGTGATATGATGCCTCTAAAGTCAAAAGGCACATGGAGCATTCTAAGTTGGTGGCATGCAACCCTATTCAACAGACTATATTTCTTAGAATGTCAAATAGTCCCAACCACAAAATTTTTAATAAGGAGGAATAAAGAAGGCAAAGCTAGTGCTTACGCCTTTGTGCTCTCAAGTCAGAAAAATTAGATAGCAGACAATTAGATTCTGCTTTCTATGCAGACAGCTATACAATGGGCTTGGTATGTGGCGACTTGTTGAATACATATATTCAGGGAATATATGTATTCAGTGAGCCAGGAGTTACACACATACTGTAAATCTCTGCGTAGAGGGATGAGATTAATATATTTGTATGTATTGGGGAGCTGAATTACACTTCATCACCTTATTATGGCTTGAGATCACTCAGCCTCTGACTTCTATGTCCACGTTTAATTTTTAGCATGTAAGTGCATGCTAGTTTCATGTAGTTGAGGTGATCCACATCTTTGAGTAGTTCATATGAAAAATTGAGATAGAGAACTCAAGTGAGAACTGATCTAAACAGAACTATCATATGCGACAGGTGAAGAGATAGCAAGACCTAGGCGTTCAACACCAACTCCAGAACTTGTAAGGTCAGTATGAAAGAAATTGTAAATTAATCTAGATATTGCACAAATGTTAGTCTTGGATCCTTGCACCAAAGGTAGAGATGAGCAGTTAACTTATTACCTAACCCACAACTACTTTGGGAACTGATACCCTCTTAGTTTTGCAGATTTTCATGTACAAAATTATCTAGATTTGATACCATTCTTGGTAGCACCTTCAGGAAAGAAGCATTTCTTAAAAACACCATCTCCAGCATTTCATCTTACTTCCTGGAACCAATCATAATTGTAAGAATGATGTAAAAAAGTGGAAGTGCCCTCCATGAAGTAAAGTAAATCATATTAATATATTCTCCTGCCTACTGGGTCAAGATGACTCAGTGCCAGCCTGAAAAGTTCACTGTGTGCTTTAAGGCTGATAAGAAAGCTTTATTTATCTAAATTTAGCTCCCTACCTGTGACAACTTAGCTGTCTGGTTATCACTAACACAGCCACCTTCCATTTCACAGGTGGCTTTGCTGTATTTCAGTGATGGGTGTCTAGTGTGTAATCACACTATTGCCTGTCTTGTTTGTAATCCATTTACCAAGCTATATTATTTGGGACCTTTGGTTGAAAGGTCAATCAAATCTTATATAAATGTCAGTGATTGTATTTATTCATGATGCTTCCTCTCATGCTGACTATAACAACTTTGTAAAGATATCAGATGCCATGGTGATAGGCACTGTATAAAAATCTCAATAGATCTAGAAGCATACCAAAAGCAAATGCAGAAATAAAGGCCTGCTGAAGCCATTTATATTAGTTTTCTTTATTCATGTTGGGATGATGCCATGATATTATAAAACAATCAGGTCTCTTCTAATCTTTGGAATAAAGCTATGGAATGTATGGAATGAAACAGAAAAAAGATAGCCAAGCCAAACATTTAATGTTAAACATCACCCTAAGGGTGATGTTCTGCCACTGATGTGCAAGTAATTCATATCCAGAATAATACTTGTTTGTATTAACAGGAGTTATCTACGCAATCTGTCTATATTAGTTATCTCTCTAGTGCCTAGCTCCTTGTGACACCTTAGAGACTAACAAATTTATTTGAGCAACAATCTAATGGGTCCATGGCCACCCAGGTCTGGCACCTTTGCTATAATAGCACAGATCCTTGTCACCTGAACTAAAGAAGAATCTTCACATTGGCTGTGTCTACAGTGCACCGTAGTGCAACTATGGATGGGTGGTGGGGTGAATCGCAGCACACATCGAAATGCTGCAGTGCTCTGTATCTGCCCTGTGTGGACAGTGCAGGCATGAACTAAAAGGAACCTAGTTTGTATTAGCATAGTCCTTTTCAAACAGGACAACATTAACGCAAACCAGGTACTTTTTAGTTTGTGCCAGCAGCATCCACATGGGTCAGTTACAGCACTTTGGTGTGTGCTACACCTCACACCCCTGTAGTCCAAATGACAGGACAGTACAGACAATTATCAGTAGACCTAAGGGTTTTCATCTTCCCTGTGGGTCAGCTGCTTGCAGGCTATATAGTCAGACACTTGATCAATGCTGGCAGTATCTCCAGTAGAGAGTGTGATATGCATGCATGCTAGTTAGCCCTTTAATCCCACACATAGCACTGAGAGGCTAACACCTCAGGACCTCTTCATCCCTTAAGCCCATTTACAGTTTGTTCCTTACATTTCTTGTGCCAATATTTGTATTATCCTGCAGCAAAAAAGCCCCAGATGATCCTTCAGCCCTCGCCCCACTGTTTGGCCCACCACTGGAGTCAGCATTTGAGGAACAAAAGTTGGAAGGTATGAAAATTGACAGAGGGGTTGCTTGCTTGTTTGTTTACTAGCCTGGCCATTTTTTAAAAACGGGAATGTTAGTTTGAAATAAGCCTTTTTAAAAAAATAAGTGAATTCTGTAATAAGGTCAAATGTGCAACAAGTCTACTTGATCACTCTTCCTGCCATTGAGACATTGCACCTGGGTAACTCCTTCCTGTACAATACATAGAAACTGGCACAGTATGCAGATTATAAATTGATGATAAACAGGTAACTAATAGTTCCAGTGCATGCAAAATAATTACCCTCTCGCAAAATAAAATTTAATCAGTGATCAGTTTCGTAAGTAACTTACACTTCTGATACAAACCAAACCATAGTCACAGGGGAGATCATATGCTCCTGGTGTAGGCCCCTCAGTCCAATATAAACAGAACCACAAGGGATATAATTTCCTGGAGAGTATCTCTGTTAAATATAAACAGCATCCCAGAGGATGTAACATCATGGCATTTTCTCTGTGAATGTGATTTTTCTATATTAGGCAGATAGACCAGGCGTTTGAAACCCTTTTAAAAGGAACATCAGCTCCAGCCAGACATTGAGTCAGGGAGAAGCATGTGCCAATCCAAGTATCGATGGAATGTTTGTATCTTCTGTCTGGTAGAAATTGGTATTCATAATTAATTAGTGGATTCTATAATTGAAATTAAGTATTTTGTATTGCTTTGGTGTATGTGATTTATTTTTGTGTTCTTAGCTCCTTTAGATCAGACAGAGATATGGGGTTCTGTCCAGCCAGTGAATTCCAGTCTAGATTCTCCAAAGCTACCAAGACCTTTTCCAACTGGAAGTAAGTTAAGTGTGGTTTATCAGTCTGAAAAATCAGGTGTTTCATTTTTATTATCTGGGCTAGGTATACTATGAAATTCTCTAACACTGTAATCATGTGGCAAGTTAATTTGTTTTTACTGGACTGACTTTAACTGCAACATACTAGAATGGGAAAAGGTGACATTAGTTTAATAATGTATTGGATAGAAGGCTTTCAGAATGAAGGAAACAATTCACTTCATCCCTGGGGAGAGAAGCTTCTGCCTGTAATGTATCTGAATTTGCAAGACTAAATTTGACTCTATTTATCTGGAGAGAGAGAGAGAGAGAGAGATCTAGGAACAAATACAGCATATGATGGATACTATAGCTCCTGCTTATCTCCAAGAAAGATCCCGCTATCCTAAATTCGATTCACAGTTATATCTCCAGAGGAAATCATAGAAATGTCGGTCTGGAAGAGACCTTGATAGGTCATCTACTCCAGCCTGCTACACTGAGGGAGGACCAAATATATCTAGATATCCCTGACAAATGTTTGTCTAATCTGTTCTTGAAAACCTCCAGTGAAAACCTCCACAACATCCCCTGTAAACCTATTCCAGTACTTACCTGTCCTCAGTAGTTTGAAAGATTCTTCCTAATATCTAACCTAAATCTCCCTTGCTTCAGATTAAGCCCATTACTTCTTGTCCTACCTTCAGTGGACATGGAGAACAATTGATCACCATCCTCTTTATAACAGCTCTTCATGTATTCAAAGATTATCAGGGCCCCGCTCAGTCTTCTTTTCTCAAGACTAAACATGCCCAGTTGTTGTTGTTTTTTACCTGTCCTCATAGGTCAGATTTTCTAAACCTTTTATCATTTTTGTTGCTCTCCTCTGGGCTCTCCAATTTTTTTCCACATCTTTCTTAAAGTGCGGTGCCCAGAACTGGACACTGTACTCCAACTGAAGCCTCACCAGTGCTGACTAGAGCAGGACAATTGCCTCTTATCTTATATATGACACTCCTGTTAATACACCCCCAGAATGATATTATCCTTTTAGTAACTGCATCACATTGTTGTATCATATTCCAATTTTAATCCACTGTAACTCCCAGATCCCTTTTAGCAGTACTACCGCCTAGCCAGTTATTCCCCATTTTGTAGTTGTGCATTTGATTTTTTTTCTTCCTAAGTGTAGTACTTTGCACTTGCCTTTATTGAAGTTCATCTTGATACAGATAGTGGTGATGCACACTAATTGCCCTATAATCTTTATGCAAGGATTTTAAAATAATCTACCATGATAAAAAGCAGTCAGTCATATCTCTGTACCACATTCCTGAATCTTGGGACAGGTGTGCAATTAATCTTTACCAACTCTGCACCTTCAGTGGCATTAAAAAGAAGACACCCTGAACAGGAGGACCCTACAAAGAATCAAACAGTTTTTTATCAGCTTAATGCATCTCTTGAATTTATATTCTTTCCTCTGACCTGTTTTTCAGCACCTCCACCACTTCCACCAAAAAACATTCCAGCTACACCACCTAGGACTGGTTCTCCCTTAACAGTTGGAATAGGTAAGAATGAGGCATTATGTTTATTAGCTCATGAAATAATACTGCATAAGATATATACCGGGTACTGTGCATAACTCAGCATGGTCCTGTAACCACTGACTCCAGAACACCTCCCCCCCCCCCACCGACTTCAGTGCAATTTCTGCATGTGTAAATGCTTACAGAATCAGGTCCATTCTGAGGAAATCTGCATAATGACCACCTATTTGAACGTACTTGTATATGTTTAAAACACATGCATTTTATGTTTCCTTTTTATTTCCGATGTTTTTGCATCTATTGTGTTCAAAATTATACTTCCTAAGTCCTACATACAGAGCCCTTGGTTTTTGAATGATTTTGTCATCTTTACTATCTATTGGTTTATTTCCTCTCCCACTTTTTGGTACTGAGCCATTTTAGTAAAGAAATGTGACACTAGTTCTAAAGTTATACCTGAAACTGTTATAGTAGCTCTTTAAATTGGCTTTTAACTTTCATTTTGAATGTATTTTTAAGGTTTAATTCTTGTGAAATATGGGTGCAAAACTAACGTTCCTTTTTCTAAGAGCAATTCGGGGTCTGATCCTGTAATTCTTGCACCCCAAACTCCTGTTGCTTTTCAATGGGAAGCTTGGATGCGAAGTTAGGATTTAATCTAGAATTAGAAAATCTCCGTGTTATTCATGCAGAGGTATGCCAAATAGCTTTGCTAACTATAATACTTGTAAAGATGTATGGTGAAAGAAATCTAGGCTATGTGGAATGCAACAGGAGTAAATGAGGTGCTTATAGCCATATGTGGCTAGCAGACATAAATTTATCAACTAAAATCAGAACTGTATGTTTAAATAAAGAAATACAATCGTTCTTTGAAACAGATGCATTGTATGGAAAACAATAGTTACATTATGCAACATGAACATACAATGCAAATGTGGTATATTATTGATCCATTTAGTCATATAGAATCTCTATGCAATGAACTTAGTGCTCTATTCATCAATATCTTTATTCATACTCACGTATCTTCATTTTTCCATTTTATAGCTATGCAGTCAGATGGCAGTTGTCAACCTGCATAAAATAGCATTCATCAACAAGAGCAAATGAAATACGCAGCTATGTGTGACTATATATTTGCTGGCTTTTGGCTTGCAGCATATTTCAGTATGTGTATTAAATGTGGTAACACAGAAAGGTCTCTTTTTAAAATTGAATACATTTTACTCCCTAAAATACAGCATGAGTGGTTTTCTAAAATCTAAGAATATGCAACAGATGTAGATGGATGTACACAGGAGGGTATGTAGTCATTATAGTAGTGGTGTAGTGGGTATAGCTGGGGACTCCTGGGATTGACCATCTTTTGCCACTGACTTTGAGACTTTGGACAGCTCACTGTGTTAATCGGTTACCCCTTCATTAAATAGGTATAATACAACCTCCCTGGGATGTGGTTAGGCTTGCTTAACTTTGAGATCTTCCATAAAAGATGCTATACTGTATAAGTGTCCAGTCTGATCATCAGTATTCCACAGTAAGAAGGACAGACAAAAATCTGAGTATTAGAGGAATATGTGGAGTTTGTTTCCATTGGCTGCAATACAGCTATGTTGATGAATTCTATTTCCATATTGGTTACAAGGCTAGATTTGCTCAAAAATTAACAACAAATGGTGCGTGATGATTCAGTTCATGAGTAAAGCCTTTAAAAAACCCTGTATCCACAGTAGGTTACAATTGAAATATATACACACTGTATGCTACAGTATACTGCATGTACATTGCCAGTATATTTTATAAGTGTTCCAAAATAATATATGTGCATGTATAAATATGCAGGTTATCTCAGGTGAATCTCAGGTTACTGTGCTGTGTGTGTATTTTTAAAATTTAGTAATAATTCACACAATGTTAAGTTATTTAGACAATGCATAATGAACATCACTAGCCAATTATATATTTCAGTAGGATGCAGATATGATGTAAAGTAATATACAAGAAAGGTATACATATGTTATATAGTGCATGCTTTTTTCATATAATGTATATATTTTAATCCCATATATGCTTTTGTACATTGTGCATAACCGTATTACGTAGATATTTTCATGCACATGAACTATATCTCCAATAGCTGGTAAGAAAACATGCTTTTTAAGTATCTCTGCTGGAATGTAGCTGACTTTGCAAGCCCCATATAAATGTAGAGTATAGTGCAACTTCAGCTATACCATCAATATTAAAGTTTAAAATAAACTACTTTGACCACAGGAAGTGACCAGACAGCAACAGAGGTCAAAAGTGACAAACTACCGTCAATCAATGACTTGGACAGCATTTTTGGTCCAGTATTATCCCCCAAGTCTATTGCTGTTAATGCAGAAGATAAGTGGGTCAATTTTTCTGATCAGTCCCCGGAAAACGTAACAGCAGAGTTGACTTCAAGGGAAAAAGTGGTGTCCCCACCTGTGGCATCAGAAATCCCAGCTGAATCTCCAGCTGTTGAAACCTCCCGCAATGTTCCATCACCTCTCAATTTAGAAGAGGTTCAGAAGAAAATTTCTGAGCAAACCCACGTTAAAGATGATAACTTAGAATCAACAGCATCTCCTAAAGATTTTGGGTTGGGACAAAGAGCTACACCACCTCCCCCTCCACCACCTACCTACAGAACAGTGGTGTCATCACCGGGACCCAGCCCTATCAGTGGCACAGGAAGCACCAGTGGTATGTCTTATAGCTTGAGTGTGCTTCAGTGTGCCCATGAATGCCTTTTTGCTGCAGTGTGAACACAACCTTTTAGCTGCTCTTAGCTGGCTTTTAAGCATCAGTCATTCCCTTTTGTTTGATTGTACTGTGCCCCCAGTGGCGTATTCTTTTCATATAATGCTCTTGTGGTCCAAGTCGAGCTTGTACCGTAGATATCATGTTTCCTTTTACCCTGTCATTGTTGAATGTCTGACATGAGAGGGGGAGTTGTGACTCCGCAAATCAGACTCCAAGGTGTAAATCTAGACAGCTTTTCACCAAAGATCATGTTTATTGCCTTAAATAAGTGCACGTGCTCAACAGTTTGAACTTCTCTCCCAGATATCCACCTGTGATACATGAGTATTTGCAGAGCCCCAAACTGCTGACAGCCCCAGAATTTGGCACAGTTGCCAGCCTGCCATAATATCCTCCAGGAACTGCAAAATGAACAAAAATAGTGGAAAAACAGACAAATCTTTGCTGACTTTTCAGAAAACAAAACTGTCACTTTTAAGTAAAGCAGGAAATTCTTTGAATTCACTGTCTGTTCATATGAGACACTGACAGCATATGTGCAGCCAAGTCACCTTAAAGGCTAACAAAGCCAAATAAACAGAAGCCCTGCAGATATAAGTTGTGATGCAATAAATTCAGTATATCTCTACTTCACCATTCTGAGAATGTCCTTGAGAATCCTAGATAGTGCGAGGCTGAACTAGGCTTTGATAAATGTCTTTTTAAAGTAAACACTGTAGAGTAAAACATGGATTTGTTTGAAGTTTGCTGGTTGATTGGCTTCACCAGTTTAATTCTAAACTGGTATACGTCCATTAGGTCAAATTACCTTGTTGGAGGTTGGTTTTCCCAGTGTCTTTCATGTCGTTCTCAAGAGGGGTACAACTTGATCACCTTATTTTTAATGACTTAAAGGCTTGTCTACGTGGGGAAATTTACTGGCAGAACTATACTGGTATAAATATACTGCTGTAATTATACCAATACCTGTCTCCACATGGACATAACACCATAAGCTAACCCAGCAAAAGGCACTCTTTTCTTGGAATAAGAATGTCCACATGGGAAGTTAAAGCAGTATAACTATAGAGGTATAATTATACCAGTGTAGTTCTGCTGATCAACTTCCCCATGTAGACAAGCCCTAAGCAAGATAGAAGTTATTGGTATTTGGAGAAAAAGAATCCCATGTTTTACACTGGGCA
Organism: Terrapene triunguis; assembly: GCF_002925995.2. Classification (NCBI taxonomy): domain Eukaryota; kingdom Metazoa; phylum Chordata; order Testudines; family Emydidae; genus Terrapene; species Terrapene triunguis. The sequence continues at coordinate 37,198,718 of NW_020664562.1, read as the reverse complement.
CTGATGCTAGTGTTGAACATGTTGTTTTGAAATTCTTTGTTTGCATTAGTGCATTTCCCACTTAAAACAGATATTTTCTGATTACTTTAATTAGGCCATGGTTTTAATTGTATGTATAAGCATTTCTGTGGTATTCAGCAATGTAGTGTCTGAGGGTATGAAAAACTGGAGATCGCTCCTGAGTTAGATTTTGCATCCTTTTCACATTCTCATCTTCATGTGGCAGAATGTAACTCTCAATGAAATCCCCCAGGTGGGGAAGGGTGGGGTGGTTGTTGTTTTTTTTTAACTAATCCTGACTTCTGCCCTGGAGGTGAGCATTTCAGTGGTGGGTAAAGTGATTTTTCTGTGTTGGGTTTGTAAAGTGCTCTGTACTGCAAGGTACTGATCACACTTGATGTCTGTTGGAGTTGAGGGTGCTCCACACTTTGTGAGAGAGGGACCCTAGACACTGGTGATATTTTTGTTTAGCACCAGCTGTTTCCTGAGTTCTGTACAATGCACAGAAATACAGACGTTCCCTGCTCTGAAGTGTTTGCACTCTAAAAGCAGGCACACAGAAGATGTAGCACATTGGAAAATGTGGGGCTATCTCCTGTAATAATTATAAACCCCTTATAAACACTGCAGAATTGGATTTTTTTTTTTAGGATGGATTTCTATGAGGAGAGGGTGGTGGCTTGGGGGACTGGGATAAAGAGGATGTTCCACACATAGGGGGGGCAGCATGGAACATACTATGCAGATGGGAGTGAGAGAAACTTAAAACCATTGTCATTTAACAGTACCCAGTGATGACCATACTACTATGGGGTAAGGTGGAATTCTGAACATGCTGTATATATGTTCATTAAACAATGTCTTCCTTAATTTTGCTGTGTTTTTGAAGATCCATCCTCTTTTCCCTGATAGCTGTGTGTTGGCTTTTGTGTGTGTGATTAACAGACCACTATTCTTGTAGCATGTGATCAGTCAGCATATGTCTGACCTCCTTGATAATGCTGATGTGGGAAGCCACCCTACAAGAATGTGGGATGCAGAATGCCTTGTGTGACTTTTAAAGGGCCAGCAGTTGAGAAGATTACCATTGGTGGAGGGCAAGTTTGACAGTTTGGGTTTGTATAAGTCTCTTCCCTACTCATTTCAGCCACATCCTTGTGTTCTCCTGATCTGTGCTATAATAAGTACTTCTCCAAACTCTGAACAGGCCTTTCTCCCACTCCATTCCAAATCCTTTGGTGATATTCCTTTAGTTACCTGGTCTGCTAGGCTCTGACTAACTGGGCATTCAGGTTCCACTTGCTTTGGGATGTCCTCAGGTCAGAGCTGTCCCCGAATGTGTTGTCTTTCTATTCCTGGGAAGTCCTGGAAGCTGTGAGATTTGAATACAGCAGCAAGGGGCTCTTGGCTCTGCTCAAACCCCAAAATGGAGGCCTGTTGGGGGTCATAAGAGGAAAAGATGGAGAGGTCCTTGCCTCAGCCATCTAAACCTTTATAAAAAAAAAAAAGGCGGGGAGGGGAGAGACGTGGGGGACAGGGATTTGGCTTCTGATCCTTATTTGAGGTGGATGATTGGGTTGGTTCTTTTTGTTCCAAATTAGTTGGCTAATCTCTAATTTTTAACCCTTTCAGTAGCCCATCGAAGATACACACATATATGCTCACCCATGTCTGTTATGCATATCTATTTTGTAGTTTCTACTTATGCTTTACTTTAAGTAGAGTGATGTTGGATATGTTCCAGAGCTATAAAATGGTTTGATGGCAGAACATTTTTTTAAAGGCAAAGAATTCTGTAGCTCTGCAGCTATAATTGGATTTTGCAGATGTGGGATTACATTCAGTTACATGTTGATGAGTGGAATTCTGCTGCATATACTTGGTGCAGAAAGTGGTGTAGAAGCGCAGTGGAATTCAAGGGATCCTGAATGTTTCAAGAACAAATATCGTCCATTTTAAAATTCTTATATCTAGAACATTAACAATTGTTGCTTCTCTAACTACTTAAAACATTAATATGGATAAATACAAGTTATAATCCTGTCCCCTTAGAATTCCTGCAGTCCTGTTAGAATAATTCCCTTCTTGTAGGGCAATAAGTTTTTTATGGTCTGAAGTGGAAAATTTTCAAACACTGGTGCCTCAGATTAGTCTCCTAAATCCAATTTTAGGCTCCTAAATAGAAGTGGCTTGATTTTCCAAAGTGCAGAAATTGGTGGCCAAGATTTTTAAAAAAGCAGAACCTAACTTTTGACCCAAGATTTTATGTAACATAGGGGCAAATTTTTGTTTCTATAAATTTCATTTTCAAACTTCCATGTTTTTAAATTAATCAAATGTTAGATTCTTATGGCAAATGATTCTGTTTAAAATGGAAAAATGAAAAACAAAGCAGCCCGTCCTAATATATAGTTAGAAAATTAGACAGTACAGTGCCAAACAGAATGTGCTTTCAAGTATTCTGTAAAACTCATTAACAACAGTCCTGAAAGACCCAATGTATGTATCCTTAATCTTAGGATTTTTCTACTTAGAGGTGTCGGTAAATCTTAGTTTAGGGGTTGAAGGAGTTTTAAAGATATTTTTTGCACAATACACTATAAAATGTACTGAACTTATCCTGGTATGTTAAATTTTCTTAGTTACATCAAAATAGTATGTCAAGTATTCTGTTAAGTACCCCATCTCATTCCTTTTTATTAAGTTGCAGCTAGTCGATCTTCACAGCAAGGTGACAGTGATCAATGACAAAATGAAACATTTGAGCTTCACAGTTAGCTACTTAAAATTTGTCTTTTATGGTAACTATATTTTTTTAAATAATTTTCTTAAATGGATTCTTTGGGGCTCCCCAGAGACTTTATAACATTCTGCGCTTTCCCCATTCTGTTCCTCACTCTTGCTTAATGATTGTCATCGTACAATAATAGGCAATGAAATTAAAATTAAAAGATTTGTGCAAGGTTTGTCCCCATCAAAACCACTTCTGCCAAGGACTTTTTTTGTTTTTTTGTTTTTTAAACCAGGTATTCATTCAGAGTCAGTTATCGTAAATGTCATCTTTGTTAACCTCAGCCTCTATATCAGCGGCATAACCAGGATTTGATAGAGCCTCACTGTAATTTTGTAACAAAGATCAAAAAGGAACAAATCCGAAGTAAAACCTGAATATATCATGTATTCAGCATCAAGAATTAAGCCCAATCTTACAAACCATTATGGTCACCATAGTGCCTACTGCAGTTATTTCAATCCCCTCCATACTACTGTGCTTACACTGAGAAAAACGGAGAGAAATTCAATCTCTCCAGCTATAAAATAGGATAAATTCTTCCCAGTCAGTTATGTCCTGGCCACCATACTAGCAAATAATGCTGGCTGAAAACATTTTTTTTTAAAGCTGTTTCATAGCATGGACCTTCCCCCTCCCACCCACCCACCCTCTCAGTGGTTTGCACAGTGCTATTGTTTTAAATGTTCAGTGAATTCTAAGAAAATGTCTCTCTCTCCTGTCTTGCATTTACAGTCTTTCATGTAAATCCATGAAGACGTCTGAAATAACAAATGTCTTACACCAGTGAATATGCTTGAGAAAAGCAGGCCCCCACTGCACGTACATATGAAAATTGTCTCCTTACTACAGGAAATATATTAGTAAATGTCAATTACTAAAAGTTTTTTCCCCTCATCCAAAAAACATACGAATGTATCAACATTTTGAATTTAAAACATTCAGAGGTAGAGAAGAGAGACTTGCATACATATAACTAGAAGAGAAATCAGGGACTAAGGGAAGGGATTGTGAAAGTTAAACTGAAAAATATTGTTACGATATCAGTAGTTGCCTCTCATAGTAACTCACTGCAATAAACAGAAGTACAAAGTAACCACTTGCTCCCAAACTGTCAGCATGTAATTTATAGACATGATACTGGTGTTCAAGAGAGAAGATTTAAAACTTCTGATACTTCAAATATAAAAATAAAATTTTTCACCATGGAGCAAATTTTAGCCTCTGGTTTTGTGTTCAGAAAATCACACCAACAAAGTCTGTATTACCATGTGCACGTGCAAATTTAGAGCTTGGTATGAAGTCAGCTCAAACCAGAACTTTCATACTGTGATTCCACAGCAGATCATTGAGTTTTGGGTTTTACTATGGCCTTCTTGGTTATCAGCTGTAACTTACTCTTCCACACTGTCACGTTTATAGATTGACTTGCAATGCGGTAGCTATGAATGTGAGTTGGAAGCTGGATTAGTGTTTGTTTGCTTGATAGCACGCAGTACGCTGTGGGGAGTTCGGTGTTGAGAGAGCAGCTTGAGTTTAATCTTGTATTTATAGTCTGTGTTTATTTCAGGTTCTTCATCTCCGGCTCGTCCAGCGACTCCACTGGCTGCCTGCAGCAGCACCACGCCACCGCCTCCTCCACCTCGGCCCCCATCTCGGCCAAAACTGCCTCCAGGGAAGCCTGGAGTTGGCGATGTGGTATGTTCACCCTTTCCATAACCACTAATGAGAGAGGGAATTCAAAATGAATCAGGAATTTCGTGTTTGTTTCCAGTCTGATAAAACAAGTTAATAGAACTGAGCAAGTAATTCATAGCAAATAAATGAGTCTGCAAATGGTCCCTGACCAGTTCAGTTTTCTATAATTTATTCATCATTGGAAATTACACATGGGAGAATTTCAGTGAATGATTCTCGATTTGCTGATGGCTTGCTAACAGTTCACTGTGAGTATTCAGTATGTGCAGTATGAGCTGCTTGGTAGTTTTGATTGGACAGAGTAGACTGTCTGTTCCCTGATTTGGATACACCCTAACTCTTAGAATCAGGATTTTTGGTGCAAATACTCATGTTTATGAATTCAAGATTCACTTTCCTAACACGTTTTCTGACATTGCCTTAAAATGTGCTATTTGTTGAAACATTCCTGCCACTAAATTTGTTCACTAGAATGTTTGCAGAAAGCCAACACAAAAGGGACACCAGTGCAGCCAAAGTGAATTATTTTTGAGTTAATAATTTTTTTTCAGCTAGTTATTCAGTCCTACAGGTTAAAAACCAAGAGTATCCTGCAGTAAAGTGTAGATTATCTTTAAATGATGGAAGATGGCACACTCACGCACGTGTTTTACACATCCTAAAACTTTCATTCAATTGAAAATCCTCAGAAATGATCATGTGATTATAATAGGTTGCTGCTCTTGTGCCAACAGAATTAGCAAGTATTCTAGTTTGCATGGGACTTAAGCAAAATACTGAAGAATGATACTAAGTGTCTTGTCATAGGAACACTGGGAAATCCTGATTGGCTGGTGAGGAGGGGAAAGATGTGTTCTAGTCTTGGTGGTATATCACACTACAATAATTATCCTGTGTCCCCATTTTTAAATGCTGTATAAATAAGAACAAAATGTATCATTAAAATGGTATGATTTGTAATGCTGTAAAATATTGCTACAAACCTTCTCTATATTAATGCATTGTGGAATTAAGGCCCATTCCTGAAAGCACATTGCATGTAGAACTCTCAGTACTGTTTAGAACTCTACTAGCCAGCGAGAGTTTGGCCTACAGAAGGATTCCAGAATCATGCCCTGAAAAAATAATTTTCTTTCTTTCTTTGGATGTATACGTATATCTTTTCATCACAGTGGGTTGGCTCCACTAGGACCTAATGCACACTTACTGCTTCAAGTGATTTATCACAAGGTTTAATGTGTGTGAATCCAGCCACAAGTGGCAACTCATTAAATATTTACTTTGTGTGGTATTTACCCATAACATACCATCCGTCCTGCATTTTCTAGTCTTAAATTGCCATCTCGTAGTTACATGGTGTTGCGGGGTCTAAAGCAAACACTGGGCCTTCCATGTCTAGAATTCTCCCGTCTCTCTCCTGCTTGTTTTAAAATTTTATACCACTGCCAATTTTTTGAAAATTGTAAAAATACTTTGTGGCCCAAGAGGAGAAAACAAACTTAGACTTGCAAGACAGAATTTTTCATCGATTTTCCTAGGCCCTATCTTCTTTAAAGCCTCATTTGTATTAAAGGTGTGAGACCCATTAAGATCCACATTATTTACTGTGGGTGAAGAAGGTATTAAGATTACTGGTATATAAAAGCCTTATGTCTGTGTTCAAAGGCATCTGTTTATATTTGGTGTAAATGTTACAGTATGTATATTTTTAATCTTGCGTTATTTTGTGTTTTTCTACAGTCCAGGCCTTTTAGCCCTCCTATTCACTCATCCAGTCCTCCTCCGGTAGCACCTTTAGCCCGTGCTGAAAGTACTTCTTCCATATCATCCACCAATTCCTTGAGTGCAGCCACTACTCCCACAGTTGGTAAAAACAACAGGTTTCTTTTGTAATCTTTTTTAGAGTTGAATGGCTTTTTTAAAAAATTGAGTTTCTGAAACCCTCTACTTTGTTGTATCATTTTCTAAATTTTTGCTTTCATGTTCATATTCTTTTAAATCAGTTTTAAGTGAAAGAAAAATAAACTATATATGAACTATAAACTATTACCCAGCCTATACAGGAGGTTTCTTATTCTGTTGGATATAAAAGTGTGTTAAGAGTATGGGTATTTGGTAAAAGTAAAAGATATCCCCAATGAGGTATGGTGTTAGTTTTAATTGATATCTGTAAACTTAGTCAAAAGAAGAATGGGAACATTTTTCTTTTCTTTTTTGGCAGGAGGCAGGTTGGGGGAGCCAAGATTTGAAATTGGATGATGGCATCCTGGAAACCATTACTCCTAAACCATGTCGAGTTTTCAATCTGATAGTTGCCTTTAAAGTGGTAGATAGCAAAACCTTGGGGTCTTGCAAAAGCTTTAGAACTTTTCAAAAAAACTAGGGTTTCTGATCCATCTTAGAACTTGGAAAAAATGGTGCAGTTTCCTTCTAGAGGAAACTAAAACACTCTTTTAAAAACGTGATTCACTTGCTAAGTAGATTAGGTAACACTTTCTGTAGTGTGAAAAAATAAATACAAAAAATACTGTAAGGCTGACAAGCTCCTAGCTTTGGATGCTTTTGAGTCATGGCTTTCTCCCTCTGGGGCTCCTCCCTCCTCTTTCTTGGTACAAGAAACTCTTTTATTCTCTCTGTCTCTGCGTCTTTCTCATTTACGAGGTTTTTTCTCCATTTCCTCATATGGACTCTTATCTGTTGCAGACCCAGGTCAATTTTTTCTCCTCTCTCTCTCTCTCTCATATTCCCTCTGTCTTCATCAGGACACCCCTTTCTCGCTTCTGTAGATCTTCAATCCCTCCTCTGTTCCAGGTGTTCTCCTCATTTTCCATTGTTTTTGCCCCTTATCTCTGTCCCACTGTCATCGCCACCATCTGACTGAACTATGTCTTGCCAGTTCTCCTATTGCTTGCTGCTTACATTCTCCATTTTCTTTCAGGACCATTTTCAGTTCAGTTACTATATGGGATTTGCTTCATGGGGAAACGGGACTTGCACTGCCACTGAAATTGTTTTTCCTGGTTAGTCTGAAATAAACAGTGTAGCTCTTTCCCCATGGAAGCCAATTTGCTATTGTTGAATGTTCAAACGCAGGACATCTGAAAATCAAAGTGAATTAACTCAAGTGTGTGTGTTGTCCCCACTTTGCTATTGAATGGCGTTACTTTTGGAGAGCCTTGAAGTATAGTATTAACAACAGGCTTTATTCCTAGGCTTTATTCCCAATACAAAGAGAGGATTTTAGAAATTGTTTTTGTTTGTTTGAAAATGGAGGTGGTTTGAGCTGAACCCTAGATTCAACCTTTCTTCTCAAACGTGGAGAAAGTCTGGATCTGAATGTTTGCAGTTTGCATTTGTCTCTGGCTAAAACCCAAGGACATTTTCATTTCTTTATTTATTGTTTGCTGTAGCTTTGATTTATTATGTCTCCATTCTACCATTTTTTTCACTTTCCACTAGCCTTCTTTACGTTTGTATCCTCTGTTCCCACTTCCTGGTGGTCGCCATTACAGCAGTAGCATGTCCCTGAAATAAATGTATTTCAATCAGTCAGCGTATAATTTATTAAATCCAAATTAGGATGTATTTTCCTCTAATGCACAGAGCAAGGATCCATGCTCTGTATGTACTAAATGTCATGAGGACTAAATGGCAAAAAATGTGTGATTTGTAATTCTCATATAGCATCTCTGAAATTGGTATTCATTAACATAGGTTTTCATTTAATATTTGGATCCTTATCAGTGAGCACACTTTGAAAATAGAATAGCAGATAGCATAAAGAAAGCAAGGGTAAATAAAGAGCAAGCTGATTTGTGGTTCAGATATGCTATGAAAAGTTTGAATGAAATTTAGATGAGTCTCCGGGCAGGTCAAACTGTTGAGATAAATATGCCATGTTTTGCCAACACTTCAGCATTCATGTTCTCACTAGATTGAACAATCTTTTCCAATGTAAGAAAAATAAAAATGCTTCCCCTCAGTAATCCTGTTGAATTCCGTTCTACCTATTTAATTTCCTGGACATATATACTTTGTCAGTCGAAGGAAAATCTCTCTGCTTCTCTCATATATGATTTTCATTCCATTCCTTCAGTCGGTATTGAATGTACCAGGAGGAGAACACAGGACAATGTTGCAAAAATACTTCCTTTAAGGTTCTAGCACAAAAAAGGAGCTACTGGTATTTAATTACCCTTTTCATTGTTGGATTGTACTTTTCGGGGATGAAAGCAATACTAGTTGAGGTGAAGGTTACAGCTTTGAGCATCAGAATCAAGGTTATTGGGGTATAACTTTGGTATGAGTTAATTACTCTGAGTGATAGGTGAACTGCAAAAGGTTCAGAGGTTTGATCAGAGCAGCATCCAAAAATGAGATGCTTATTTTAACCATCACTGAACTATCTAAACTTCTTTTGTTTAAAAATCAGGTTGTTAATCTCACAAGAAGTAAGTAGCTTTTGTCTGAATAAGGGGTTTAGAATCTGATCTTCCTAATTATACTGAGATAGTTTCCACATCAAGATAATAAATTAATTTTTTCTTGTGCACTAGGAGCACACAGTACAATTACCGTAAAAATAAGAGAGCCTGCACAACTGCATATCACAAGATCTATGGAATGTTCTTTTGGGTGCCATCTTGGATTTGTTCCTTCAGGAAATTAATCCCCATGGCTGCTGCTTAAGCTTTTGAAGTGTTGGGTTTTTTCAGTTTTAGTAGATGTAGGCAATGCTTCCAATAAACAATATTTAAATTGCTTTGAAGATGCACCCTTCTAAAAGCTGCCTAAGTGACCCTAGGCACTGACACTTCACCTGGAGCAAATTGAAAATTGTGGCTCCTAGATTGCCCCACAAAATTCCACTCAGTCCTGTAGGATTTCAACACTTTTGAAGAGGTAACAGTGCAGGGAAGCTGCTTCCTTTTTGGTAAAGCAAGTGCAGAAGGAACAGTTCTGTCAGGACTCTTCCCTCTCCTGTCCCTCCCATTTTTTCTAATGGCCCCTGTGTATGTTGGATCTCTAATTTGAAAGAAGTAATATTTTTGCATGAGGGAGTATACGTACTAGAAAGGGCAAGTCTAATTCCTTCATCAGGGGCTCACTCAGCCAGTCACCGTATATCTCTACATACCATGGCATCATTACAGGGTTCCTATTTTAACACAGATGAGTTGTTACTGAATAAATTCTTCAATGCACTAGCCACAGACAGGCTTTTCTTTAGCATCAGGAATGAATGTCTTCTCCCTTCATCTTTTTAGTAAACAAGTGTATTTATTGTAGTCATTGACAGGACAGCCATGCACTCCATTTCACGTTCTAGTTCCTCTGTGTCCATATGAACCCTCTTCCTGAGTAGTGCTGGAGTGTGGGAGCATATTCCTCAAATATATCTTTGTTTTGCTGAAGTCCTTCTTCATTTGTCCCGTGTCACAAGCCACGTGGGAGTGCTTATTGCTTTCTCCCAGAAGCAGAGTGGTTCTGAGGGGTGATTTGAGATTCTGTTCATTTAAAATCAAAATGTATCCTTGTCATGTTACCTGGAGGTGTGCACAGATGTTAGCAGAGAAGGCAGAGGTAGGAGGTTTCTTGAGAGGTATCAGCAGTTCAGAAGCATGGCTAAACCTTTCATGGATTAGTGTGTTGTCATTTTATATAAAGGTGATTCAAGTGCCACTCAGAAAACAACTGCAACCCACCCCAGGATTCCCCAGTGTAATAGAAAGGTTAATGTGTGACACTCTCTATGGCAGCTGAATATGCCATTGACTGCTTCCATTTTGACCGAATGTTGATTTTTTTTTTTTTGCTACAAATTAATAGGGACAGAGGCAGCGGGTAGCAACTATGCTAAAGCAAATAAAGTTGTGTGTTTTTGCTGCCAAAAGAGTGTTGAAGAACATAAGAATGGCCATACTGGGTCATATGAATGGTCCATCTAGGCCAGGATCCTGTCTTCCGATAGTGGACACTGTCGGATGCTTCAGAGGGAATGAGCAGAGCAACTATCAAGTGATCGTCCAGTCCCAGCTTGTGGCAGTCAGAGGTTTAGGGATGTCCAGAGCATAAGCTTGCATCCCTAACCATCTTGGCTAATAGCCATTGATGGACCTATCCTCCATGAACTTATCTAATTATTGTTGTTTTTTAGCCCAGTTTTACTTTTGGCCTTCACAACTTCCCCTGGCAATGAGTTCCACAGATTGACTGTGTATTGTGTGAAGTAGTACTTCCTTATAAGCTGCAGCAGAGAGGCAAGCAAACAGTGGTTGGCTTAAGGCAGCTATGTGTCATCAAGAGAAAAGAGCAGTAGTTGTGGAACATTCATAGCTCAGAGCCTACATTAGCAGTGACTCATAGTCAAAGCTACATCTGGCCACTCCTGAACTAGCCTCTTAGAAGGGGATCTCTGTACTTACATTTGACAACCCCACAGGTTTACCTTGTGGCACAGTAAGTGGTCTTGTCTTTTTTTTTTTTTTTTTTTGAAAAATTTTAAGAGTATTGGACTTGCATTGTGTTGAGGCACAGATGTACTGGCTTCTCTTTAGACTCATATAGCCATAAAAAAGATATTCCCTGTCCATTTGTCCATCCACTTGAAATACGTATCTGTGCAAGTCCAAATATAGTAATGAACAGAGCTTTTAACTATCTCCACTATGCTGTTAGAGATTTGTTTCAGAGTTGCAAAGATTATTCCATTTGATAGACCTTATCCAAAAGAATATTGAACAGAATGATTTTATTTATTTGTCTCTTTTTGTGATTTGGTTTTCTTTCTTTGTTGTTGCTTGTGCAGTTTGAATAACACATTGTAGAAAGAAAAAGACTCCCATCGTTTTTATTTCAGTGACCTTTACATTATTTTTCTCATTTAAGTTCTTGTGTTTTGTTGATATAGTGCACTGCTTGATTTCATTTGGGATTTGTGTTTTCATTCTTTTGTCTTTTACGTTTCTTTTGCTCATGGTATCAGAAGATGATGCTTTTATTGACAAACTGCCCACGTTTGAAAGGCGCTGTGAAACGCCTGCAGGTACTGTATTAACAGAGTGGTTTCAAGAAATCTGGATTAAAACTCCAAGCCATTGTCTCATAAGAATGCCTATAAAACTTACGGACATGCTTTCTCCTCAACCACCATGAATGTCCAGTGCATATGACATACATATGTTTAAAAATGGAACTCGGGCCACAAAAAATAGCAGCACATTGCATGACAGTTTCTCAGAGACCAAAAAGATTGAGAGAGGTGATATGCTACTGTTTTGTGAATTTAAGTTGAAGGAATAAATTTAACTGCTCAAAAATACATTTTTTAATTATTTCAACAATACATAATATCTATAATGTTTGTTCTCCGGTACTTTCAAGGTGGTGTGAGTCAGGTAAACTGGTAATTCTGGTGGGAAGGGGAAAAAATTCAATTAGAACTTTCTATTCCAGGTGCTCGACCTGGAATTTTATGGCCTAAAATACAATTTAAAAAAATACATACATTTTACGAAAACATATTTTTAACACCAACAGACAATGCAAAGTACAGCATCCTGCCCAATACAGTTTGCTAATCCTATTTAAGCACCATAGAGACACCACTGGAGATGAAGAGGATAATGCAAGTGACCAAGTTTGTCAAAACAAGTGCAGTTAAATATACTAACCCAGCCTGCATGAACAGGAAGCCTCTTCTACTCCACGCATAGGCAACTACTATCAAGCTGGCAAAAACACCCCTCCATCTAGTCTTCCATAGCTTGCTTTTTGCTTTCTGTTTTCTAAACCAAAAAACAGAGTTTTAAACACCATCCCCCTTTTCCTTGCACGTTAACGGCTTGCAGTGCCTCTTCCCTCCCCCATAGTGAGATAAGTTACCTGCTCTGTGACTCACACTGTGTCCTTCTCTCTCCCTCTCCTTAACCTTTCCCATCCCGCTTCAACTCCTGGCCATACAGAGAATGAACAGCCTTCCCTCGTTTGGTTTGACAGAGGAAAGTTTTATTTGACTTTTGAAGGTAAGTAGTACATAGCATACCAGCTTGTAACTTACTCCCCTTTGCTCTTACTATTTAAGTCCTACGGTTTCCTTCAAAAGTTCCCTTCTAACTTTTTGTATGAAAATGCTATGGCTACTTAGATGACATCATATCACAAGTTCAACAAGGATCATTTAAATTTGATTTGTACATTTGTCTCCCTTCAATTACTTTTTTTAAAGGACAAAAAGAGACTATTCTTGTGTAAATCATGAATATATTCTACGGAACAAAATCACTTCTATTGCCAAGGAACTTGACTCTGTCAACAAGGGCTTCTTTTTACACTCTTCTGCAAACCACTTGGTACACTAAATGTATCGCTACACAATGTGATGACTGAAACCTAAATTACTATTTTATTTTCTATTGACCTTTACCCTCTTCTGGGTGATTTAACTAGTATTAGCACACTGCCCGTTTTAAACTTCCTAGAAAACCTGTGACATACTTAAGGTATATTGGAGAGTAATGTAAAAATAACATCTATATGATTATCTTGAGGGTACTACTCGTCATTTTGTAAAAGTAGGAAATCAGGAAATGTGCCCTACAGCTGCTGTACAAAATTCATCAGCATCTGCATAATCCCAGCATTGTATCTAATTAATTAATTTTCAGTCAGTCTATAAAATTGAGTTATCCTTCTGAATTAGAGAGCTGTCCAATTAGTCTGTTCACTTTGAATTACAAGTAACCTTTACCAACTCTTGTATTATAGTTGAGTCTGTAAAATCTGTCCCTTATAAATTTTGGTTTTCAGAGATTTATTTAAGTCAATTTTAAAAACTCACTTGAGGCTAAAAATGCAATCATCTATCCTGGGAACAAATTAAAACACAATCTGTTTGGCCTTTAAGTTTTAAGTGTGTGCAAAAGAAAAAAAGTCCACTTGACTGGTCTGGGTGGTTTACGTGAGTTTATTGCTAATAAGAATTACCAGGTTGACAGCACTGGAGACTGAAGTCGTCTGTGTATAAAGAGAATAGGCACCATGGACAAAAGGAGTGCAAGCTGCCCCTCCCCACTAAGGACCTCAAGCTTGATCTGGAGGGGACTAACTTTAAAAAGTGAAAGAGTAATTGAGTCTCTATGCCCATTCAGCATTTAGTCTGCCATTAGAGATGACTATATGTGGTGACAAATGTGATGGTGGCTTAGTGAATTGGGCACCTGTCTAATAGAGATTGGACTGAGACCATCAATTTTCCCATAGGCAGCAGATTAGCCATCAAATGGTGGTAACCGTAGGACACTAGCAACTTAACCAGCTGGTGTATCTATGGCTAATTTGAATAGAACAGGAGTGAGTAATCCTCTGAGCCATCCAGTTCCTCTGCTTTTTGATATTTAAAAAGTTTTGGCTGAGTTATTAACATTGGAAAATCAGCTACTGCTTACACATCATGCCTGCTTTACAATAAGCCTTATTGTAAAACCTGTACTACAAGTCTTATGGTCTATTTGCCTACTTGGATGAGGGCAGTCTTAGTGCTTTTAAATGATGCTGCAGAGATGTGAAGCTTATGTTGTGGTGTTTAGGGAAGTATATAGATTATATTTTAACATTAGTTCTTGAGCTAGAATGTAGGTCAGGGAGATGGGCACGGAGGGATAAAATCCGATTCCTAACTTATGGCAAGCTTCTCAACATTTCCAGGGTTTTAAAATACAATTTATATAGTACTTATACACAGTGTTTGGGAGGAGTCATAGTCCTCTCTCAGCATTTTAGAGGTGGACATATTCTAGCCCGGACTGAGTCCAGTTCAGGAGCTCTAAGGTAGGCAAAGGGTGTCAGGCAAACAATGGACAGTGCTTCTATAACCTCAGTAAGTCAATTTGATTTTAACTAAAACTAGGAGTATCATTCTTACAATCTTTTCATCTGAACATCAATTGGAAGCTGCCAAGGTTAAACTCCCTTCAGGTTTACAAAATCCATGATGGAATTATTTCTTTCCTTCTGGTCATTGACTTTATCCCAATGGTTGTCGTATCAGTGGGTCTGTGAGATCTGGCATCTTATTCTATAGTTGTTTCCAAGTGTTTGGATTAGAAGACACCCAGAGTGAAGATGTGCCAAGTCTTGTTTCTTAAATTAGAATCCTCAAAAAAAGGATAATGAGGAGGCAAATCATAGGAGTCTCATCACCGTCTTGCTATCTGAAGTCTTCTATGATTGTGCTTATGTTCACTGAAGCTCTTTTTCCCGCTGCTTCTTTGGATGCATTAATTCTTGAACAGATCTTTTCACCAGCAAGGAGCCAGGTGTTTTGGGGGACTTACTACTTTTTTTGTTTGTAGATAACTGATTCCTCTGAATCAGAGCCAAAAAGCATTCTCTTTCTTTTCCCTCTAGTAAAAGTTCCCCAAACAGAAAACTCTTTGGCTTCTGTATGGACTATTTCAGGTTTCTTCTGTAGTAACTCTACTATGGGTAAACAATCCTAGAATCTGCTTTCATCACTCAGCATTTAGATTGTTGCACACATCAGCTGGCTTTCAGCATCTTCTATGATTAAAGTTATAGCTGCCAAGAATTTCCTTTGAGCTGCTAATATCTTGAATAATCTGACGTGGTTCAACTGAGGTAAAGTGCCCACATTTCATCTCCTACCAGATATTTTTGTAAGGCTTCATTTAATGAAGTTGTTGCCAATATAATGCCGAACTGGTTCTGAAACAAGATGGGTGTCTTGGAACAGAGAGTATTCAAGAAGGTGGGCCGGGGTTACTCTCTTGGCTAAGATCTAGTGCAGTATACAATCACTAGACCACTGGTAAAAATTCGGGCAGACTGATTATTAAATATTTGTAGCGGATCATCCCTAAATGGTACAGAAAAAGGTTTTTGATAATTTTGATCTCTTAGTCTTGATGTTTAGTGACATTCTTACTCTAGGTAACAGTTCTGTACCGGGAAAGGGAATGGACACAATAGCCTGATGGGACTTTCCTGGTTGGTTTCTATGATAAAACAGTTACTCTCTTCTCTTATATGAAGACTGACTACACAGTTCTAAGGTGTATATTCTACCATTGTCATTATTTATTTCATCCCTATTAGTTCATTTCCCCCCACTCTCATTCTTGATCTTCAGTATTACAACAATTTTTATAATCTGATTTTTGTGTGCTTTCTTATAATATTCCAACGTACTTTAACTTGTAAAAATTCATTGAAAGAAAAACATAAAATTGTAAAAACAAAGAATATTATTGCTGTCACAAAACACTACATATGTGGATCAATGTAATCTCCTAATTGGTTTATGGAGACCACATAATCTGTTTTTCCCCCCAATAGTACAAAAGCAAGGGGATAGCCAGTGAAATGGAAAGGCCATGCATTTAAACCTGCATTTACACAAATCTAAAGCCAGAGTGTTAAAACCACCACTAACTGACAGGGTTTAGGAAGAAATTTCCCTACGGGCAGGTTATTTCATAATTGTTCATAACGGGAGTATCTGGCATCTTCTTTCAAAGCATTTGGTATTGGCTGTTGTTGGAGACAGGATACCAGGCTAGGTGTACTACAGTGATGCAGTTCCTTTTTCCTACGTTAGAGAGGGAAGAAGAAAATCCTGTACATAGCTCCCCCTTTGGATAGACATGTCTGCAGATGCAAGAGAATTACATATTCCTTCAAAAGTTAATTGTGTCTAACATTCATCAAATTGGCTCAGTAATCCCCAGATTAGAATAAAATACATGACTCAGACAAGTATCTTGGGCCATTTCATCTGGAGATAATAGATCGGCCATCATAGAGACAGAGAACATGCAGGCTTGAAGATTCACATTTTGAAGAGCATGGCAGAGTTCTATTGGATCAAAAGTTAAGCACTGCTACCAATCCTATACACACGCAACCATTGTTATTCAGGTAGCTGTTCTGACCAGTTGACAGTTTGCTAAATATCAGCTGCCTCTGTTCAGAATAGTCAGATCATGTTTACTGAGAGAACTTTCCCTCTGTTTCATCGACAAAACTAGATGTGGCCCGGTCATAGAGCTGGATTTCGGGGGGACTCGTGTCTGGAAGAGACAATTGGGATTTCTTCTCTGGAGTGCTTTGGCAGATTTCCTCACCTTGGTTCTGAATGGGCTGAGGGGAACCATAGTCTGTGGCCTGTGAGGTGGACCTATACTCATTGTGGCTTGTGAAAGCAAGTGAGGTATTGGGTCCACTGACGTTAAACAGAGTTGGCTTGCTCAATCTGTGTGAGACAGACATGTGCTTTGGTTCCCCAGATATCCTCAGAAGGCCTTCAGCATGTAGGCCCTATGATTCTGCTCTGTCTCCTGGACTCTTATTCATTTTCCTATCAGCAATCCTCTTCCTCAAAGAGAGGGTGTTGGTGGATGGATGGAGGGGCTTTGTAGATATGATGGTACTACCTTAGGCAGTATTGTATTTTTCCAGAAGTTCTCTGCTGGTTGTCAATAGGAAAACCATGTACACATGGTATACCCATCCCCCAGTCCTTGATTCACTCCCTCTCAAACTAGTAGGGTGGTAATGTCTCAGCGACAGCTGACCCACCCTTGTTCACCCCACCCTCATTCTACATGCAGATCCCCACTGGGTAATCTGGACCTTTTTGTATATCTTGATGAGTACCTGCCGGAAAAGTGGTGAGACAATAATATAGGTAGTTTGAAATTAATACAATTGAATAAAGCAATTGCACTTCCACACATTACAGCTCTAATTTTGCAATCTTCCTTTATCTATCCCTAAGTTTTGGAGTCCAGATTTATTTTTGGATTTGACCTATGAGTTGTTCTATAATGGTATAAAAGGAGATCTATAGCATTTGGAATTTGTTAGCACTATTAACTCAGTGAATGATACACCAGAAAAATGGATTTCTTGCTAAAGATGAAGTCAGCTGCTGTACATTTGGGAATCAGGTGCTATATGAAAGGGTTCTGCATGATTTTGTTCTGATGTTATGCCATCTCCATGTTTGTTCAAAGTTGACTATATTGAACTATCCTGTTTGGGGACGGGATTTATTCAAAATTATATATTCCAGTATTCCAGCAATTGCAAACAGTGGTGCAGCTCAGTCATTCTTGCCTATGTGTCATGAAAACCTATTTTCTCTACCGCTTACAATGTTGCTACCAAAGTTACAGTTGTTGAAGGTTTGAGTGCTTCTTTTTGCTAGTGTAGACAAGACTAGGGGAACAGAGAGAGGGAGGGAGAAACATGTATGATTTCTTTGGAACTTGTATGGTGCAGGTATACTCATTGGATGAGTGTCGACTAAATTAGGAATATAGCCTTCTGATTAAGGCTCAGGAATTGGTGTTGGGACATCTCGGTTCTGTTTCTCCCTATGTCATGGATTTCTTGTGTGACCTCGCCCTAGTCATCTGAGCATCAGTTTCCTTATCGTAGAAAGGGAAATAACAATAGTTAACTCTCAGAACACTTCTGTGAGGTAGTTAACTCATTAATGTTTGTAAAGTGCTTGGAGATCTGTTATATCAATTTAAATTGAATATATGGGCCCCAAAAGTCAAAGGTGTTAATATGACCCTGTCACTGTCCAACAGTAAAGGGTGTTAAACAAGTTTCAGGGTTTGGTATATAGGGACGTTAGCCTGCTTAGTTCCATGGGAAACACACCACTAAAATATTTGTGACCCTTTATTAAAAATACAGAAAAGAAGGAAAAAGAGTTAAAGCATTTGAAATGTAAAGTATTAAATCAGACTTTTATTTTAACAGCATCCCTTGTTCCTTTAGCTGGAGAGAATGTTTAGAAGGGGAGGGGGGAACCTGGTCTGACAGTCTCTCAGATGGCAGTAAAGATGGTCCTTTTGAGGAAAAGAGAAAAGTTAGTTGAGCTGGGCTGGAGATGTGCTGTTGCTGTTGTTAAAGTCCAGTCCTGTTTCCTAGAAGACTAAATAAGACAAAACATCGAAAAGGGGAAAGAAAAGAACAACAAAGATAGAAAATGCAGCTTCTGTCTCTGGTGTTCACTCTCATTTGCAGCCTTGCGTCTGGAAAAACCCAGACCGTGCACAGTTTGATCAGCCAGTCTGAGACCTGGCAAACTTGTGCTGGTATCGGGCTATTCAAGACATTGCTTTTAGCTGCCTTTCCTGTTCACAGGCTTACAGCAATGTCCCCCCCAGAAAAACCCAAACAAACAAAAACAGTTTGGGCCAGCTAATCTCTACTCTTATTAGACAGAAGAAAACAAGAGAGATAAGAACTAGGGAAGGAAGAGACAAAGTCTCACATCCAGATAGTGTTTGGGATTGAGCTGGTGAAGGCAGCAGTGCCATCTGGTTCCCACTCCGGCCTGGTCTGGTCAAGACCTCTCTCAGGATTAGGATGAAGAAGGTCCAGGGTCTCAGGAGATGTTGGGGGTGAAGCTCACTCCTTCCCCTTCTTTCAGTCTACCAGTATCATGATAGCCTCTGTCCATCCGTATTTTCCCCCCTCCAACTCTCTCTTTTTTTTTTTTTTTTTTTTTAAAGAACCCCAAAAGGTAGTGATGGGTGTAATAGTCTGTCCCCTTGTTAGTTTGTCCACCAATTAGGCCTGATTTCTAACACACCAGTTTTGGTTCATTAATTTCCAGTCCCACACTTTCCTTGTTTACCATGATCTTAATACAGTCCTTGAGTTACATCAGTAGGCCATTTTGGTTGGACTAATTCAGTCTTTCTGTGTTCGTTTATCCATCAAATTGTGTTGTTATACTTTATAAACTGGTGCTCATTTTTTACAGTTGAGCTCACAATTAGGTAAATTTGTTGGTCCAATTATCACAACAGATGCTTAGATGAAAGGTGCCAGGTTGTGTAAGTGCAAAGTTTTATTATTTATTATCCAAGCTAGTTAGACCAGCTGTAGTTTTTCAATGCTTACTTCTCCCTGAGTGCTACAGAAAGTTTGTAATACAGGTTTGTTATGAAACTGGCATGCTAAATTGCAGATATACACCAACATTTTTTTAAAGCAACATTTACTACTGGCAGCATTTTATGCTAATATGTATAGCATCTATCATCGATACTGTGATAAAATCAAATACCATGGCATGGTAAGTGCTTGTTTTGTGGTGCCTGCCATACTGTCATCAGTCTAACATGGTTTCATTCTAGGAAGCGGTATATTTAAATAATTTTGTATCACTTCCACATATGAAGTATGGCATCAAAACAGGAAAAGAGGAGGAATGTTAAAATGGATTGCATCGGTTGGATAAGACAATTGGCAAAACACCAGATTTGGCTTTTTCTAATACAAAACCTAGTTTAACCTGGCCTAAAAACCCAGATGCATCATTTCCTCCGCGTCCCCAAGGGATGGTTAGAGATGCATTAAATTCTAGAGTTACACTCAAGTTCAGGATTTTTAAAAAAGCGTTTGGATAACCTGGCAAGTTGTTTCAAGAGATTGGAAATTGATCTACCAAACTGATGGTGCTTAATATGATTTACATCACTAATTTTCCTTTGTAAATTACCATGTATTCCATAGATTACTGAAAATGTAGCATGGTAACATGGGCAGAGTTTTATAATTTGGGCAGTAAGCTGAAGCAATTCAGCCACAAAAGGCAATAAATAAAAATGCAGTTCTGATACAGACGTGACCAAATGAATGTTTGGATCATCATCAGTGCAAAAAAAAGTATATTAAAAAAAATCTAAAAATTAACAAAGATGTTGGATACCTCTATGTTAAAGGAAAATAAATAGACTAGATTGTTTTTAAAAAATAGTGGTTATTCATCATTCACAATGGAGGTTTTTAATTGGGGAAGGTGCAGCATGCATTTAAAAACAGGTACTTTTTGTCCTCCTTGAATTTATAGCAATAAAATGAAAAAGTACACTGTTATTTAGTACAATAGATGGGTGTTTGATAAAATTAAATGGTTAAATCATATTAAGAGAATTAAAGGAGGCACTGAACTTGCAAAATTCACAGGCTACATTTGCTGCTATATAGATTAGATTTATACTGTTTCTTAATCCATTAATTTTTTAAAATTTGCCTAGTTTAATAAATGTCAATGACCCAAATGCTGGTCCAAAATAAGGCAATCTCTCATTATGGTATTTCACTTGATATTCTCTGTGCAATGACTATAATCTACCCTATCTAAGTCATTTAATGTAATATGCATAGGTTCAATTGCTATGCTGCTTCTCAATGAATTGATAAGGAAAGCCAAGGGACAAAAGAGAAATCTATAGCCAGCAGTTAAGGACAATAAGAAGATTTTTAAATATATTAAAAACAAAAATAATCCTGACAATGTTGTTGGTCCATTACTAGATGAAAATGGTAGAACTATCAATAATAATGCAGAAAGGGCAGAAGTGTACAATAAATGTTTCTGTTCTGTATCTGGGAAAAAACAGATAATATAGTCTCATTGTTATGCTATACAAAGCACACAGGATCTTTTATAGAGGAGAAGGCAAATACGCCGCATTTATTGAAAATACAACAGTTAGCATATGCTTTTTAGTCACACACACACACACACACACACACACACACACACTCCTGCCAGTTGATGTTTATAGTTACCAGTTTGTTGTAGCTCCAAGTCAATCTAATGGCCAGTTAGATTGAGCACGAGTGTGGAGCTGGGCTCTGTCGGTCGCAGTCCGATGCTCCGAGGTTTTGCAGGACTGAACCCAGAGTTCCATGGCAAAACACCCCAGCTTTATAGTTGTAAATTCCCATTTGAGTCCATGCATTTTGCAATGTCATCCTGTAATCATCAGTCCTTAAGTGGTGTTAATCTTGGGGTTTTCTGCTGTTATCATTTGATGGTTATTGTTGGGCTTCCCATCGTTATCTTCTATTTGTTGTCTCGCCTTCGGGGGTGCCTGCCTCACCTCTGAGGTCGTCAAGAATGTTTAGCATCGGATACAATGGATGTTTTCTGATTGTCTCCTGGTTTTTTCAAGTCTCTCACTTTTTCTTGACCATCTGGACATTTGTGATGGCTTTCACACCTTATCTTTTCCTGATGCATGCATTCCTCATTCACACAAACAATCTCTTACAGAAACCTTCAAAGGTATACAGACAGCAGTATTTTATATTCAGCAGAATACATTGTAAATCAAGCCTTGCTAAATCTTATAACTAAAACAATTCACATTGGGGCTTCAGGCCCTTAACATTCCTCTAATCTCCTTAACATAGATACAATACAAGATCCTGTCTCTTACTTACTTAAACCTTAAAACAAAGAAATGTATATTTAACAAGAGTGCCTAATTTGTAATACATATAGGAAACCATAGTAGACATTATAACTTATCCTAAAACAAAAGAGTGACCATAATCAGTCATAAGGATTGTTCTGGTCTGTCATTCCTTTCTGTTATTCAAAAAGGGTGGCTGGCAGGATGAAATCAAATCATACATTAATTCTCGTAGTACAATTATAAAATCCTGCTCCTACATTATCATATGGTGATGACAGCACTCTTTCCATTCCACTAGTCTCTCTGGAGGATATTAAACATAAGCTACTAAAGGTAGACATTTTTTTAAATCACCAGGTCCAGATAACTTGCATCCAAGAATTTTAGAGGAGCTGGCTGGACCTTAATGTTGATTTTCAATAAGTCTTGGAGCACTGGTGATGTTCCAAAAGACTGTAAGAAAGCTAATATCAACTTTTTAAAAGGGCAAACAGGATGACCCAGATAATCAAGTCAGTCCAACATTCATTCCGGGCAAGATAATGGAGCGTCTGAAACAGGACTCAGTTAATAAGGATTTAAGGGAGGGTAATGTAATGAATGCAAATCAACATGAGTTTATGGAAAATAAATCCTGTCAAACTTATCTGGATATCTTTTTTTGATGAGATTCCAAGTTTGGTTGATAAAGCTTAAATACTGTATTGTTGACATAATATACTGGAAGGCATTTGACTTGGTACCATGCAACATTTTTATTTTAAAAATAGAATAAATAAAATTAACATGACACACATTAAATGGATTAAAAACTACCTAACTGATAGGTCTCAAAATGTAACTGTAAATGGAGAATCATCATTAAGCGGGTGTTTCCACTGGGGGGCCCACAGGGATTGATTCTTAGCCCTATGCTATTTAACATTCTTATCAATGAACTGGAAGAAAACATAAAATCATCACTGATAAAGTTTGCAGATGACAAAAAATTGGTGGAGTGGTAAATAATGAAGAGGACAAGTTACTGATTCAGAGCGATCTGTCGTCTGGATTGCTTAAGTAAGCTGGGCGCGAGCAAACAATATGTGTTTTAATATAGCGAAATGTATACATCTAGGAAAAAAGAACGTAGGCCATGCTTACAGGATGGGGGACTCCATCCTCAGAAGCAGTGACTGAAAAAGATTTGGGGGTCATGCTGGATAATCAGCTGAACATAAGCTCCCAATGTGATGCTATGTCCAAAAGATCTAATGTGATCCTGGGATGTATAAACAGGGGAATCTCAAGTTGGGGCAGAGAGATTATTTTACCTCTGCATTGGCACTCATGTGACTCCTGTTGGAATACTGTGTCCAGTTCTGGTGCCCACAATTCAAACAGGATGTTGATAAATTGGAAGGGGTTCAGAGCCATGGGAATGATTACAAGATTAGAAAAAAGAACAGGAGTACTTGTGGCACCTTAGAGACTAACAAATTTATTAGAGCATA